>NC_136515.1:19236059-19251059 GCF_053919585.1 Euprymna scolopes
TCCGGAGAGATAAGGTTGATAAAAAATGAAAAGGTCAAAGTTAAAAGGGAAGCGATAAGATTATCGATTGTGGTACAAGATCATGGGGAGCCGATGCTTGAGAGTTCGTCCATCTTTGTCGTGAGGGTAGATTTTGCCAACTACTCGTCGACGTCGGGTCACGTTGAGCAAGAGGACGTGAATAGACAGATTGGAATCATTCTAGGGACCGTGACCGCCTGCTTGTTCGCGAGTGTCATTTTAGTGGTGTGTATCGTCCGAAAAATCGATCGCAACAGACGGAATTATCCAACGCGAAAGTTTGAGAACATCGCAATGGCGAAATCCTTAAACAGGACTAACAAATCGCAGGTATCATTAAATATGGAAACGACAGATGTTCCCTCTTCACCGGTGAGTACATGTTTTTATTATCGTTTTTTGACGAGTAAAAAAAAAAAAAAAAATGGTGCTTGTTAAGATAAAGTCGACATATCGTTTTTTTTTTGTTTTTTTTTAATATTTGGTTTTAAGCAAAATAAACAGTACTTACTTATCATGTCGAAAATACTAACATATCAAAAAATTACGAAAATTCATCGAGTAGAAAATTATTTGTCACTTCTGTATGACAGTTACATATTAGCATCAAACACGAGTTATCGACCTCTGTCCTTAGAAAGAGAACTGCCATCTAGCGGCTATTATGTGAACCTCAAATACAAACAAGTGTTTACGATAACGCAAAAATATAAAATAACGAAATAAATAACACAAAAATATGAAAATCGAAACATTTATTGTATAAAAGATGTATTAAAATATAATTTTAATATATTAATATAATTTTTTTTTCAATTGAAAATAAAATGATAAATATGATAAAAACACGAAACATTTATAAAATTATTTTAGATTTTTTTTTTTTACGGTAAGGTTGTATAAAAATCTATCAAAATATAATTTAACATGAAACATAGAGGTTTAAGAATATATTTTTATATACAGAAAGATTGTATAAAAATATATAAAAATATAATTTTAGTTTGCACCAGCTTTTAGAAAAGGAAGAGTTATCGACCCCTGGCAAGCGACATCTGTTGGCGGTTCTTGAAACTAAAATACAAACATTCGCCTCATCTAACTGTCACGCATAAGTGCCAATTATTTATAGTTAAAAGTAATGTTTACGGGAAATTGGGAGAACTTATTTACCTTTTTGCTACTATAATGGCTGGTCTACTGTTTCAGACCATAGCAATAGGCTTCTTTTTTCTTTTTTTTTCTTTTTTCTTTTTTCTTTTTTTTTTACTAAAAAAACAAAAGCAGTTGTTCTGCTCGATGACTTTTCGAAATTTTTTAATATATTACTATTTTCGACATCGCAGTACTATTGTTTTTGCTTAAAACTAAATATTTTAGTATTATTTTACTTCAAGGCCCGGCTCACGTTCGTATAGGAAAATATTTTTTGTGTGTAGATTTTGGTGTGCTTAAAAAGAATTATAACCGTTTCCGTCGCAAATTTACAGTTTGCATGGTATTAACTCCTGGGCCCTAGAACTGTTTTCTGCAATTTAATAGCTTTCGTTTACGCTAGGCGGGGGTGTGTGCTAGTGTTTTCTTAAATGATGTGTTCGCACGCACGCGCGTAGTAAAGTGACTTGTCACATCGCGAGGGAATCTTTAGTGGACATTTGAAATAAAAAATTTAAAAAAAAATGTTTCATTTTTGTGTTACATAGTTTTCCATGCTTTTTAATTGATTTTTAATTGATTTTTAATTGATCTAAAAAATCAAGTTTTCACGAGCGGTTTACAAAAACATATTTTTATGTTCCGCGTTCTTTTTTGGGGGGGGTATTCAATTATAGAACTTGTATAGCTTAACAGATGCTTCTGAAGTTTAATTAACTATTTTCCACAAGTAACGCGCCGATATTTATCGAGCAGAGTACCGTTTAACATTTCACATTTCGTGGAGGGACGGGGAAGTTGTGGCAACCACAACAATGTAAACACAGAATTTTTGTGCAATGTTAAACGTTACTCTGCTTGATAAATGTCGGCACGTTACTTGCGGAAAAACGATTAATTAAACTGCAGAAGCACCTATTAAGCTAAACAAGTTCTATAATTGAATAACCCCTAAAAAAATAGAACGAAAAACATAAAAATATGTTTTTGTAAAATGCTCGTGAAAACTTACTGGCATCATTATTTTTACTATTAAATGATGGGAAAACTATTTATTTTAATTTTATGAAAAGTATTTTTTGCGATTTAAAATATCCGCCATATATTCATGCGCCTTGTGAAATGACACGTGACTATGCCCGCGCGAACCTACCTTTCAGTAGGAAACCACTCGTGCGTAGCTCAAAGGAAGGCGGTGAAATGTTGAGAAATAGTCCCAGAGTTCAGGAGTTCATATCATGCAAACGGTAAATTTACGACGGAAACGGTTATCATATTTTAAAAGCACACCGATATTTACATTTTTTTTTCTATACGAACGTGAGATGGATCTTAAAGTAAAATTTTACCATTTTTTTTTAAATCGATATGTCGACTCCATCTTAACAAGCACAATTTTTTTATTATTTGTACATTTAATTCCTATTCATTTTTTTTGTGTTGTACAGATCAGTGATGTTTTAAACGCATTTCAGGTGATAACATTATTTCGTACTTACGTGTCATGTCGAAATTAATATAAATTCCAAAAGTTACGAAAAATGATCTAGTAAAAAAATAATTACAAGTTCAAATAGAGTTTATAGAATTATCGAGTTTTATCGTGGGTTTTTAATGTGGAAGAGTTGTGCGACCAATTCAGTATGATAAACCGACTTATCTCCCTTGATTTTAAGAGGCCGCCATTTCTAAATACAACAAGACAGGACGTAATTGTGAATGTTAGTTTTGTTAAAAATTACTTCTAGCACATCTTCTACTGGATCAAATTTCGTAATTTTTGGAATTTATACTAAATTCGACATGACATGTAAATGCGTAACAATGGTTTCACCTGAAATGCGTTTGTTTAAATGATCACTAATCTACACAAGCACCCATTTTTTTTTTAATTTTGATTTAATTTAGATTTGTACTTATTATTCAATTATTAGACATTTTTGTATTTTAGCTTACAAGATTTTCAATTTTTAGACAAATTCGATTCAGAACAACAATTTTTAGACAAATTCGATTCAGAACAACAATTTTTAGACAAATTCGATTCAGAACAACAATTTTTAGACTAATTCGATTCAGAATCACGAAATTTACGGATCATTTGCAAATTTTTCCGGAAAATCCAAACAAATGCATTAATACAGTAACACAGTAACATAATAGTGACAGAGGAAATTATTAATGGCAGCGTAATTTTATGAAGAACACCCTGCGAATGCAAAATACTAGGAGGGAAAAAATTTGTGAGTATAAAATATTCAGCCATTGTTGTTTGTGTAAGCTTGATTGGTGATCGAGTATTTTGTCCGTTTACAGTTTTTCATGACACTTTTACTTGAGCAGATTTGGTACTTATACAGTTTAATAAAGACATTAAAAATGAAAATATCGAAAAAAAAAAAAAAAAAAGGTTATATTGTACGTATCCGTTATGGAATGAAGTTCTCCCCCCCCCCAAAAAAAAATTCACTTAATTTCATCAAATATAGTTTTTTACAGCGAAAAACCAATTTGTTATGATACCGAGCAAAAGGCTCGATTTTTTATGAAGAAAAGCTAATATTAAATATGGGGAGGGAGTATCGGCGCTTTAAATTGAGTTATCTCCCCGTGACGTGTTCTAAAAATCCAAACAAAAATTTAAAAACGTGTCTACCTTCAACGTGCTGTCAGAAAGAAAAAAAACATGTTTTTCAGCTGTAAAAGAAAAAAAAAACCTACAATAATACAATGCCGTTCTACATGACTATATTGAGAATTCATTTTTGCTATGACGTCAGATGTGTGGTTTGAAAACGTGATCGACTCACGTGGCTTAAACATACGTGGCTCAGCACATTCTCCAAATTGAAATTTAACAATAGCCAAATCCCAACATTCCATTTTTTAATTAAGTGAAATTTTTTTTTCGGAGATCTTCAGTTCAAAACGGATACGTGCAATATAACCTTTTTTTTTTTCGATATTTTCATTTTTTTTAATGTCTTGATTAAACTGTACAAGTGTTGCATAGGTGACATTCATGTTGGAGAGAGACGGCAGACATGTATATAACAATGGTGAGGGGGAGATTTATACGGTTGAGATGATAAGAGAGAGAGATACATTTCTTGTAAGAGTTACATAACGATGAGGGAGACAAAGTCCATCTTAAGGATGTTTCACACATTACCTTTTGTTGTTGAATGATGACACGGCACAGTTTTACAAAAATATGATAACTTCTTTATTATCGTATCGATCGGTCGAATGATGATGACGTCAAGGAATTCAAAGTGGTACTACATGATTAACCGTTCTCCCTTCGCTTCTAAATGGACCTCTTCTATCATGTTAGCTCTGTCCGACTGACTCTTCTGGTTGTTAGATCCGGACTCGACTGCTTCTGATCTTCGACTCTCGCTCCTATATTGAGAATTTATTTTTGCTATGACGTCAGATATGTGGTCTCAAAACGTGATCGACTCACGTGGCTTAAACATACATTTCCAAAACACACTTCTGCAACAAAGAATTGCCACTAACCTATTTTTCAACCTAACTTATTTTTCAATATGTTTTTAAATTGTATTGTTCATAATTTTTTAGCTGACCTTTTTAATTCAGTTTCCATAAAAGAATGCACAATTAAATTCTTTTTACAATACCAAAATATCTAAACTATTTTATATGAAATTTAACAATGCGAAATTCTAGTTACATAAAATTCATAATAACGATGAGGGAGACAAAGTTCATATTAAGGATGTTTCACACATCACCTTTTGCTGTTGAATGATGACACGACAGTTTTACAAAAACATGATGATGACTTCTTTATTATCAGATCGACCGGTCGAATGATGATGACGTCAAGGAATTCAAAGCCGTTCTACATGATTAAACGTTCTCCCTTCGCTTCTAAAGGGACCCCCCTCTGATCATGTCAGCTCTGTCCGACTCTGCTGACTGTTCGATCCGGACTCGACTGCCTCTAATCTTCAACTGAAACTAGCTCCTATATTGAAAATTCATTTTTGCTATGACGTCAGATGTGTGGTTTGAAATCGTGATCGACTCACGTGGCTTAAACATACGTGGCTCGGCACATTCTCCAAACACACTTCTGCAACAAAGAATTCTCACTAATCTATTTTTCAACCTAACCTTTTTTTTCAATATATTTTTAAATTGTATTATTCATTATTTTTTTAGCTGACCTTTTTTTAATTCAATTTCCATAAAAGAATGAACAATTAATTCTTTTTACAAACAAACATATCTAAACTATTTCATGTGAAATTTAACAATAGCCAAATCCCAACATTCCATTTTTTTAATCTATCTCTAAACTTTGCTTACAAAGTTCGAATCTCGGTCTATCCTAATCTCATTTTCCACTTAACTAATGTTTTTCCTATTTACAAGAAAAGGGGACCCTTTTTCTTGTAACACAAGTACCGCAGATTTTTACGTAGGCAGAAGCAGACCACATGATGATAATTTCGAGCAGCGGCTATTCAACCTGCGAAAAGCTGTCTGAAGATCACGTGATCGTTGCTGAGACTTGATGCGGTTGTTAACGTCCTTTGGACGGATTCTGACGTAAGCGACGATGGTGAAATGTGGAAACACTGTCTAGACTGGTTTTGTTTTTAACACGCTAGTGCTTATATAAGGGCTTTCTAGAATGTTCCGACCTGTTTACTGTCTATTGGACTCAGTGATATAATGGTCTTCATATGATCAATACCCCACTCGAATGATGAAATATAAACGCACGCACACACATACACACATACATGTATACACGCACACATACACACGCATACATATCCACACACATGTACATATGCACACATGCATGTACACACGTACACATACATATACACACATACATACACACATATACATACGTACATACACACACATACATACATACATACATACATACACACACACACGCGCACAGGGAGAAACAAACCAAATATCAAGGTCTCATGTACGATATGAAAAAAAAAATGGAATCTTAAAGAGATATCAATCATACCAGTTATTATAGGTGCCACAGGACTTATGAAGAAGAACCTGAAGTCCTACCTAACTAATATTCCTGGTGAACCAAGTGAAAAAGAGATCCAGACAATTGCACTTAAGGGAACAACGAGGATACTAAAAAGAGCTCTCGGTTGGTTTCAATAAAAAGCAGGGCAGTGTTGGCAGCTGGTTTGACTGCCCCATACCCAGCGTTACAATCTTCAAAGGAAGAAAATTTTTAAAAAATGCACACATACATACACACATACATGCACACATGTTATATATAGGTTTTCTTATTAAAAGAGAGTCTTAGAGAGAGAGAATTTTATTAAGAGGGATGTTGTTGTATCTTAGAGATTCTGTTGAGAGATGTTGTTGTAAAAGAGAGAGGGATGTTGTTGTGAGAGAGATTGTTCGTTCATAACGATTCATATATATTAAAAGTTCATTACTTAGATGAGTTTATGGAAGGAAGCTCTTGGAGTGAGGAGATAGTCTTCAGACAGTCTTAGTGTAGATATGAGATGTGTATGTCAGACATTTTATAACACAGATATATATAGACATATAATAACAATTTTCACTTTACCTTTCGGTAGAATCACAACACAAAGACGACGTTTTATAAAAACACACGATGGGTTTATTTCTTCTCACGACCGGCCGTGGTTTTCATCATCAAGAATTCAAAGCTTCACATATTAAGTTTCAAAGTGACCGTCTCGCTTCTAGACGTTCGAATTCCAAACTGCAGACTCTCGGCTGTCGTTCTACAAACTCCCTCTCCGTCTCTCCCCCTCCTTCTGTCTGCTTAACTCCCAAGTTTTCTAACTATCTCTAGAACTTTCTATTTTCCATGACGTCATACACACGTGTTCTGGACATACGTGTCCAAAACTTTTCCTTTTTTTACAAAAGGAATTTTAACCTATACTCAGTAACCTATATTTCCAATATGTTAAAAACATGTTTATTAAATTATCTTGTAGCTGCATTCTTTCAATTGAATTTTCATAACAAAATCGACAGTGCACATTCTTTTCTCGAAACTATTTTATCTCTATTCTAAACAAATCGTTTGTTTTACATTCCATTTTCTAATTCTCACGCGTAATCTATTTCTAAACCTAAGTTACGAGGTTCGAATTTCGCCTATGCAATTTCATTTTCATTTTAACTAAATCTCTCTATTTTTATACTTACATGAAAAGGGGACAGCCCTTATCATGTAACACACATATACACATACATACACGCACATACACACACATACATACACACATACACACACTAGTTACAAATCACAAGGATGTGTTCTAATTAGCAAATGTTCAACTTGTCCAACGACTCTTGAAAAAAGAAAATGTTCTTGGTGCATTCAGTTGTTCCAGAGAGTTTGGCTTTCATGATGCTAAGTGGCAAGGAACAACTTTCTCTTCTGCCTCTCTCTCACACTCTTTATCTTCTCTCTCTCTCTCACCCTGTTTCTCTTCTCTCTATATTAGCACTTATCAAGGCCAATAGGCAACTCGAGGATCAACTCGACGATGAGAGTTCAAACGTGCATAGTATTCAAATTTGGGAAAGAGGATGGAACAACTTTCTCTTCTGCCTCTCTCTCACACTCTTTATCTTCTCTCTCTCTCACCCTGTTTCTCTTCTCTCTATATTAGCACTTATCAAGGCCAATAGGCAACTCGAGGATCAACTCGACGATGAGAGTTCAAATGTCTTCAACCTGAATCTTGATGAACTTTCCCTGGACTTTTCTGCTCTTTCTCCGAAAATCAACCTCTATTCTACCCTCCGTGACATGAGCACTGGTGGCAAGGCATCATACACACACATACATGCAAACACACATACACACATATACACAAGCATATACACACACATACAATAACACATACATACACATACAATAGCACATACATGATGATGATTGCAACGTCTTGTCAGACGAGTGCCACTCCCTCAGACATTTAAAATCCATGAGCCCGAATGCCTGAGGGAGTATCTATACAAATATGATGTTACAGAGTCTTAGCTTTGTACGACAGCTAAGTCTCTCTCTCGGTTCAAAATGTTGAGATCCAGCAACAAGCAAGAGCAAGATAGCCAGCAACAAATTAAACTGCAGACCAGCTTAATGCGGGTACTGGTCTTCCGCTTTATGGTTTTTTAAATCAGAGATTTGCTTCTCCTAGAAGGGTTGCCTTCACCACGGCTTACGAGAGCTCTCTCTACCCCAATACACATATACACACACACACACACACAAATATACACGGTGCTAGTTGGCCGTTGACCCAGAAAAAGAGTTCATTCGCCCTTTGGAAAAAATAAGCACATACATACGCACATATATACACACATACACACACAAACATGAACTTTTCCTGGACTTTTCTGCTCTTTCTCAGAAAATCAATCTCTATCATACGCTCTGTGTCCATGTCACTGTGTGTATGTGTGTGTATGCATGTGCATGTTATTGTATGCGTGGCTATATGTGTGTATGTGTATGTCCGTGTATGTGTTCATGTGTGTATATGTTTGTGTGTGTATATGTGTATATGTGTGCTTGTATGTATGTGTTATTGTATGTGTGTGTATATGCGAGTATGTGTATGTGTATGTGTTTATGTGTGTATATGTTTGTGTGTGTATATGTATGTTATGTGCGCTTTTTTTTACATAGGCGTCACCACTTATCAAGGCCGGTAGGCCACTCAAGGATAAGGGTTAAAGAGTGTACAGCAGTCAAAAGGACAATATAGTAATCGATAGTAATGGAAGTTCGGTAAATTTGTTAACTTAAGTGGAACTGCTCATCAGAAACTTTTTCACGTTGGACTTGAAGACAACCATATTATAGACAGCTGGAAAGCAGGAAAACGGAAGACAATTCTACAAACGTGCAGGTCTAAGAAAGAAGCTTTGATCATGGAATCTATGTTTAGGTTTAGGCATAGATAAAGAGTGGGAGAAATTATTGATAGTGTTTTCAACTAGACGAGTGTTTCTTGTGAAAGTTTGGCGAGGGGGTATCATAGATTGAAGCTCAGTCGAACACTTTCCATGAAAATAACGATAAAGCAGAGACAAACTCGCAACATCTCTTCTGTGAAATAAAGGTTGCAGCGAAGAGAAAAGGACATTTCCCACCAGGCCACGAAGTCTATTTTGAACCCTCTCAAGGTAGGACAGGTCCTTTCTAGCAGCTCCTGCCCAGATGTGGCAACAGTATTCCATACTTGGACGTATCTGGCTCTTAATAAAATAGAGAATAGCATCAGCAGTGAGATATCTACTGGATCGATAGAAGTATCCGACCATTTTTTCCAGCGGCCTTGGCAACAGATTTGATGTACGTATTCCATTTAAGATCAGGAGTAAAGGTCAAGCCCAGAAGCCTGTCAAAACTTGAGCCCTCCCCAAGACGAGAGCCATTGATTTTAATTGATGCCAGCTGGGGATCAGATGCCTTGCCACCAGTGTCCATATTCCTCAAAAATAAATTTCTACCAGGAATAACTATCATGACAGCACGAGGTGACCAGAGGCTAGGTTTAGTCCAAAAAATATCTCCCTGCGGACAATCCCCAGTGGCTTCCCAAAATAAATCCTTTTTCATTGTTACATTGTCTGAAGTTTTTGTGTTTGTTATTTCAGTCGCTTGTGTTAAATCATTTATTTTCTTGGGGTGTGCCCCAAACGCACCAAACTCTAAAATTGCTGTCACATAAATGCTACCAAGACTAAGCTCGTTTCCTTCAATAATTACAAGAAATTTTCTCAACCACTAATAGCTATGGCTAAAGATACATTACCTAAAAGTACTTTGTTCAAACTCCTCGGCTTAACGTTCGCAGGGAACATGAGTTGGAACAGATACATCGAGAGCATTGTCAAAGCTGCTGCGAAGAATGTGGGCTGTATTTATTTGCTTCCCCGCTGAGCAAATTAGGCACAAGGCCGTTTTTTAATGTGGAGAGAGAAGGGGAGGGGGAAGGGAAAAGGGGGACCAGGTCCCGAGAGGTGGGAAATGAGAGCTGGATAGTGATTTGCCAGCTGGCCCAAGTAGGGTTGCCCCTACATGGACCAGAAGATTGCCACAAGGGCAATGGTTTTTGCTTGCAGCATCTGCCGGAACAGATGGTATTTATTTGCTCCCCACCGAGCAAATTAGGCACAAGGCCGATTTTTAATGTGAGGAGTGAAGGGAGAGGGAAGGGGAAAAGGGGACCAGCTCCCGAGAGATGGGAAATGGGAGCTGGTTAAAGGTCAGGCATGTGGGGTTGCCCCCACATCTGGTCTTTGCTAGTCATAGCTGGTCTTTGCTAGTCATAGCTTGCAGTATCTGCCGGAACAGATACTACACTTTGAGGTATTTATTTGCTCCCCCACTGAACAAATTAGGCACAAGGCCGATTTTTAATGTGAGGAGTGAAGGGGAAATGGGGACCAACTCTCCGGGGAGTAGGGGAGCTGGATAGTGACAATTGGTATGAAGGGTTGCCCCTACATTGACCAAGGTCTTATATGTGGAGTTGCCCCCACATATGGTCTTTGCTTGCAGTATCTGCCGGAACAGATGGTATTTATTTGCTCCCCCACTGAGCAAATTAGGCACAAGGCCGTTTTTAATGTGAGGTAAAAACCAGCTCCCCTAAAAGGGGTCACTCTGGTTACCAAAAATAATAATTGTCCCAGTATAGAGGGTTTCCCCTCCATTGACCGGTACAAATTATCCTAAGTGCAGCATCTGCCGGAACAGATACTACACTTTGATCTTGGTCCGAAGGCCACAAAGGTCCTCCCCTGCGGGAGAGGTGGGGTGTATTCATTTGCTTCCCCACTGAGCAAATTAGGCACAAGGTCATTTTTTAATGTGGAGAGAGAAGGGGAGGGGGAAGGGAAAAGGAGACCAGCTCCCGAGAGGTGGGAAATGGGAGCTGGATAGTGATTTGCCAGCTGGCCCAAGTAGGGTTGCCCCTACATGGACCAGAAGATTGCCACAAGGTCAATGGTCTTTGCTTGCAGCATCTGCCGGAACAGATACTACACTGTGATCGTCTTTGCTTGGCCCGAAGGCCACAAAGGTGCCCCCCGGGGGGGGGGGGGCTCTCTCTACCGTGCTAGATAGTTACTTACACCTGAAATTATCCTGTACCTCTAGAAGGCCACCATCATATGCAGTATTGTGGTCATGTTTGGGCTGATGCATCTGCTAATAGTCTCTCACAATTATGAATATGTCATTTTCATTTTCTGTTTTTAATAATATATATATATATATATATATATATATATATATATATATGTTTCATGAAAAACTTTTTGTTTTCATTAATTAAATCGAAACATTTCCAATTAAACAATTACGACGAAATGTTGCATCCCTCTGCCTGTTCTACAAGTACTTTAACGGTGAATGCTCTGACGAACTGCAAGAACTTGTACCCCCTCGACGTAAACACCCTCGACAAACCCGACAGGCAGCTAAATCTCACCCCACACAGTAGAGATCCCTAGATGTAAAAAATATTTCTACTTCAGTAGTTTTTCCCCAGAACCGCTAGACTTTGGAATTCCATTCCAGGTCCCTGCTTCCCCAACTGTACTGACGTGCAGAAGTTCAAGTGTAACGTGAACAGACATCTTGTTGCCCAACTCCCTACATAGTACCCCTATAGCTTATGTCCCTGATAGTAGCCCCCTACATCAACGTGGCACTGTGCCTTGTTTGGGCGAAAATGTAATAAAAAAAAAACAGTTTAAAATACTGATTTCGCCTTTTGATTCTAATGATAGGTAGCCCAAAAAAAACTGGCGTTTCCATTTTCGGCGATAAACTGTAGAAGTACCTTAAAATTATATATTTTGTTATATTTTCCGTTATTTTTTATTTTTTACTTATAGCAACATGAACAGACAGAAAGCGAAGTTCTGAATAAAACAGAAGAAGAAGAAGAAAAAGAAAAAGAAAAAGAAACGGACGAATGTTTAACCGATCAAGAAACTGAGCAACAAAAAGATTCCTTGAATCAAATTTCACTCCAAGGAAGTTGTGCAGGTAAACGTATTTTCTTTTCCATTTTTTTTTTTTTTCGTTTGCTTTTTTTTTTTTTTTTTTTGACAAGGAAGTCACCACATATCAAGGCCCGGAGGTCACTCGGGGATAAGGGTTATTGCGTGTACAGTAATCAATGGGATAGTGTCGTAGTAATTGTTAGTATTAGAGATTTGATAAAGTGTCTTACTCAAGGGGCGGTTCATCAGGAACTTGTTTATGTTGGACTTGAAGACATCCAAGTTGTAGTCACGTGGGAAACAGACAAACGGAAGAGAGTTCCACAGGCGTTCACTTCTAAGAAAGAAACTTTGTTCATGGAATCTACGTTTTGATTTAGGTAGAGATAAAGAGTGGGGAAAATTACTGATAGTGGTTTCAGCTAGACGGGAGTTTTTCGTGAAAGGTTGGCAAGGGAGGGGGGAAGAGATAGGAGATCAGATGAGCATTTCCCATGGAAATAACGATAAAACAGCGACAGGCTCGCAACGTCCCTTCTGTAGGAGAGAGGTTGCAGGGAAGAGAAAAGGGCATCCCCCACTAGGCCACGAAGTCTATTTTGTATTCTGTCAAGGCAGGATAGGCTGTTTTTAGCAGCTCCTGTCCAGATATGGCAGCAGTACTCTATCCTTGCTTTTCAGTTAAACATGCAGAATTGTTAAAAGTTGAGCAATCGTCCAAATAATTTATATAAAAATTAGTAAAATTTAAATGTATACCGACCTGTATACTTTTAATATGCTGAAAGAGCTATAATGTTTTCCCGTTTTTAACGGACCAGTTTTTTATATTTGTTAATATTATTCTCTTGCTTGTATATTTCGTGATTTTGTCGTTAAACAAATCCATGTTTCCTCTTTTTCGTATATTTACGTTGTCAGCCATTTTTCCTAAGAAAATGTGGATTTCATTGTGACTTGAGGAGAACGTTAAAACAGAAACGAGAAATGAGCTTAATTCAGAGCAAAAGTGTTTTTGTTTTGTTATGATTTTTCTAAATTCAGAAATTGAATCTTCTTGTATCGAACAAAAACAAACTAATTGTGCGCAACCATCAAATAACTTTTGATTGTTTCCATTCAAACAACTCGAAAATTATGCACACAAAAAAAAAATCAACGAAAAGAAATTCTATAAAAAATTTTCTTCCATAAACCTTCCACACTTTTTTTCGTCAGCCATCTTTCCTAGTCAAATCCATTCATTTATATTTAATCAAACATGTTTATTGGCTTCTTCATTTTCTTAACATGATTTTCCAAGAATTAATACCGAATCCATCGATTATGTTGCGTTGCGTTTAATCTATGCGAGTTCCATTGCATCTTCTTGCTTCGATTTTGTTGTTATCAATACGCTTGGATCTAATTAGACAAGAATTTCAATGATTGCCTTATCGTCGTTTCCGGTAGCGCTCCGAAGAAAATTAGGAAGTACTTTATCTGACTATAATCTCAAAACCATCGCTCGAGGAATGTGAGGACCAGAGGCCATATGAGTTACAAAGCTGCCAAAATTAAACTTAAGTTTCACTTTGCAATCTTTGGTCTTTAATTAGAACATTGTTTGCAGGGAGACTATTGTACAAAATTTGAAGGCGTTACTGTTTTGTTTTTTCTTTTTTTGTTTTTTTTGTTGTTGTTGTTTTTTTCTGTGTGCAGTCTGTCAGTTTCAGAAATGAAATAAAACGTTCAATTTAAAAAAAAAATTAATTTGAAAGGGTCTTTTCTAACGATGTATTTTTTTAAATATTTATTAATATTATTTTCCTGGTTGTACATTTTGTAGTTTTGCCGTTAAACGAGACCATTTTTATAGAAAAGAGAAACAACGAAATGGAGTTTCATTCTATATTAATAAACATCTTTATTTGTCATCTTCGTTAGTAGCGTTGGTAGAAGAGAGCCATTGGTATTAGTAAGAGAGTCCAATGTTCGAACGCGCACGTGTATTTATAGTAGTCATGAAGAGTTCGTTGAAAGACAAAAGTGTTCGATGCATTTAAAGATAGAATTGATATATTGCCGGCTTGTTGAGGAGAGAACAGTTCAGTCCACGTGTGTTTATAGCTAGTAGTCGCCGGGACAAAGGAACCCGATTAAATGTGTTTATAGCTAGTATAATAAATTCCCCTTTTCAAATAGTGGACGTGACAGATCGATCCAAAACATGCTAGATGATGAAGCGGAAAATGAATTTATCTGTCACGTCCACCATTTGAAAAGGGGAATTTTTCCCCCGAAATATATTATGGATATTGTCAGAGACATAACAAGTAAGACATTTGTATTTAATACAACTAAATACATATATGTATATATAGACATATATGTATGTACTTATTGATTTGTAAATCGCCACTTGTTTTCGTTTTCTTTCACCAACACCGACTATTATCTCATTCCTCGCATTGTGATAGCCTTCTAAATTTCTACTATATATATATATATATATATATATATATATATATATACCTGCATGCATATGCATATATGTGTGTGTGTGTGTGTGTATATATATATATGAAATGAACAAGTTCCTCTTGGATTCGATATATCTTGCCGAACAAGAGGGAATGGGGAGACTCTTTCGAAATCCGGAAAATGTAAAATAGACAAACAACGTATGAAAATAACTAAAACATGAACGCAAGTGGTAAAGTTTAAATCAATTTTATTACAAAAATAAACTATGGTAGGAGGGGGGGGGAAATGAGAGTAAATAAAAAA
>NC_136515.1:19253559-19263559 GCF_053919585.1 Euprymna scolopes
TCCTCATCAAGTCTATCCATTTATATTTAATCAAACATGTTTATTGGCTTCTTCATTTTCTTAACATGATTTTCCAAGAATTAATACCGAATCCATCGATTATGTTGCGTTGCGTTTAATCTATGCGAGTTCCATTGCATGTTCTTGCTTCGATTTTGTTGTTATCGATGCGCTCGGATTTAATTAGACAAGAATCTCGATAATTTAATTCGGCAGGAAGAACCGCTAATGTCTTGCAAATTAATTTCATGCCTCGTCATTAATCGCCATTTTGGATATTCATGTTATTGAGATAAGTTCCGCCTCTGAAAGGTGGTTTACAAAAAAAAGCAATGGCGTCCTTTAATGAAATGCAATCAAAAACAGAAAGGAAAACATGCAGACATATATATGTATGTATGCATATATATATATATGTGTGTGTGTGTGTGTGTGTGTGTGTGTGTGTGTGTGTGTGTGTGTGTGTGTAGATATATATGTATGCATATATATGTAGATATATACATACATATATATGTGCATATATATGTATATTATGCACATATATATATGCATATATGTATATATATGCACATATATATGTATATATATGTATGTATATATAGGTATATATATATGCACATATATATGTATACATATGCACATATATATGCATATACATGTATATATATGCACATATATGTATGTATATATGCATATATATATGCATATATATACACATATATATGTACGTATATATATGCACATATATGTGCATATATATGTGCATATATGTGCACATATACATATGTATATACATGCATATATAGGCACATATATATGTATGTATATATATATATATGCATATATATGCACATAAATACGTATATGTATGCATGTATATGCACGTATACATATGTATATATATATGCATATATATGCATATATATGCACATATACACACACACACACACATATATATATGCATGTATACTTATATATATGCATGTGTATTTATATACTAACAGGACCTGTTAACTGGCGTTGCTCGCTGGAGCCTGCCCCCACCCCTCACAAAAAGTAAACTACGGTTGTTGTTGGTGGCCACTGCTATCCCTAAACAATTACGGACACTGGCGGCTGTGACCGAAATGAAATAATCTGGCTTTCACTGGCGATTAGTGATGGTTTGGGTCGATAACATGCAAGTACTGTTTGAATTTAAAAAAAAAAAAGCAATTACTACGAATTAAAAGTTATGAAAAATAGTCCATTAGAATGTAAAGTAAAATCAGAAATTTTGGAGGTTAGAGATCGAAATCAGTGATAGCAGTTCTAGCTGTTTTCGTTTGTTGGTCAAGTCTTCCTCTTCTTTTCAACTCTTCCACTAATAGTATTAAAGAAAATTTCAGTTGTATGGCTTTTAACGTGCAAAACAAAACAGTTATGACTTTTTTCACTTGTTTGTCATGTTAAGAATGGCGTTTGAATAGACATCCCAAACTCCCCATGTTAAGAACGGCTTTCGGAATAGACACCACCAACCTCCCCATCTTAAGAACGGTGTCTTGAATAGACACCCACAATATTCCCATGTAAAGAATGGCTTTCAGAGTAGACAACTTCTTTACCATTCCCATAAATTTAACTGTGATAATCGTTGTCAGCATACTCACCAGCCAATGCTAAAAAAAAAATTTAAATTGTGGGTGTCAGTGTCACTAAAAGAAAAGTAGATTTGTTTATCGCGCATGCGTACAAACCTGGTAACCAGTGAATTACAGTGCATAATACAGGTACTTATATTTCTATAAGTACTCGTCTCCGCAAAATTTGAATGAGATTCTCTTAGTCAGCATAGTTGAAAACCTTAAAAAGAAGTCATTTAAAAAAAATTTGAACCTAATGTACATATCTCCCCCACCCCTCAAAAAACACTAAAGAAAAGAAATCTTAATGTGTGCACAATGTTGAAAATCACTCCGGAAAAGAAATGTAAATAAAATACTCCACCGAATTCGATTCCCTATGTAATGTAATGTAATTTATAGTGAAAATGTAGTGTAGGTAATCGTTGTAAAAAATCGGTGATTGTAACTTAAACCAGACACTAACACGCGTGCAGATCTGTCGATTGATGTATGGAAAAAAATTGGAAAATATCTAAACAGTTTACAAAATATATAATATACTAGCGAGGGGTACCCGGCATTGCCTGGTGTTTGGAGGTGTGTGTGGTTTTGGGTAAATCAAAACTCCGCGGGGGGGGTTAAAATAAAAAAATGTTTTGAGGCAAAGTTTTAAATTAAAGTGTGAAAAAAAAAGAGTGCGACGGTTTTAACCATTTGGGCACCGCAAGATGCTAACGGAAGCACGTTTGAATTTATTTAATTACTTGGATTTAGCAGGTGCGCGTTTTAATGACTTAATGAGGTCAAGTTTGACTGCGGGATAGTATTTTATTTACTGCGGAAACGCTTTTTTTTATTTTTATTTTCCCAAGATGTTATAGGAAAAAGACTAACCCACATGCGGCGAGCGACAAATGTTGAATATTTATCTTCCCGAACTCGAGCAAATTCAATAGACAGTCGAGCTCCGCTGTTAACTGTGAGATATTACGATTTATATGTGATATAAAAAATTTTAAGAAGTTGTGAACCGACCGAATGCTTCTCTAAAAAAGCCATTTGTAGGCATACAGAAAAAGCGAATATACATACATACATACATTTTCGCTTTTATATATAGAGATTACCTTACATTAAAATTACATGGTAATTTGAAAAGATATGCAAAAAAAAACTATCAAATAAATTGCTTAAAAAAGTAAAAAAAAAAAATTATAAGGGTCGTAAAAATTATATAGTTAAGTATAAAAATAGTTAAACAGTTTTTAATGGAAAGAATATAAACCTTGAGATACAAACCGAGCTGTCAGTTGTTGTATGGAAGAAAAAATGGACACTATCTAGACAGTTTGACAAAATATATAAGATATTAACTTAAATAAACATGGTTATTTAAAAAGATATGCGATAAAAAACAATATAAAATAAATTGCTTAAAAAAGGTAACGAATTTTTATATATTTATTATTATAAGGATGGTGAAAAAATATACTTAAGTATAAAAATAGTTTAACAGTTTTAATTGCGAAGAATATATACATCCAGATACAAACCAAGCGAGCGAGAGATATAGAAAATAAATATTTGTTGTTTGACTTTGGAGCGAGAGAGAGAGAGAGAGAGAGGGAGAGAGAGAGAGAGAGTTTGAAAGGATATATACAGCGAGAGAATCTAGTGGATTGCGCAGGTTTAAATAAAATATAATTAAATGAATTACCTAAAAAAAAAAACGTAACTACCTTTGGAAAAATATAATGAAGTAATGTAACAGATGTACAAAGCTAGTGAGCGATCAATTTACTCATAGGGCAAAAGTAGGTGCTATTGCAACACCATGGTACAATGCGTTCGTTTAGCAAGCTAATACCGTTATTCCCGAAAATAGGAATGGCCAGAGCTGATTCAATCAGAAGGAACGGAATTGGTCGGGGGAGACTTTATTATTTTTTGTAATGTTCAAGGGAAAGATTATGTTATGTCAATGAGTTTACGATCCAGTTACGAAGGGTGAAACCTCATATCTGTCCAAAGTGCAGAATACCTCCCGGTGATGACTGAGAGCGGTAAGAGGACTTCCTATTTAGAGGGAAAAATAGGAACTACTTCCTCTAAAGATGGCTGTGATGGTGATGATGTTGCTCCTAGCATGTAATGTAGGATTTTATTATAACGACTAAATGTGTCTAAAATGGCGTTCTAAAGTTACATAATATAGTCTAGACATAATAAATTTGTTGTTGCAAACCTACGGTAATTTAGTCCAGAGGGAAATTTCTGCAATCGAAATATATTCTTTTAAATAAAAATTTAAAAAAGGAAAAACTGAAACATGTGAATGCAAGTCTGTCTTTTTTTCTAACTTCTTGAAAGTAAAAAAAATACTTGAACTGAGATCGAAACCAAAACCTAAAGACAGTGAGTCAAGTATGATAACTATTAGGCCAGCTTGACACGTCTTTAAAAAGTGTTTTCAAACCTACTTGTACTTAACATAAGTAATCTGTCACCTAAATGATTAACGCATGCGCATTCGTGAAACAGTTAACAAACATGAAAATCCGACGACCCCCCCCCCCCTTCAAAGTATCAATTTTTCAATTATGATCCCTTGGTAACCCTTTTGGATGAAAATTGATTAAAAAGTTTTACACATGTATGAATAGCCTGTATACCAATTTTCAAGTCTGTAAATTAAAAATTCGTTGAGCATATAGGTTGAGAAGTGTTCTCTCACGCATACACACACACACACATTCTCACTTTTACTGGTACCCTGCGTAGTGGAGAGGTTTTGTGGTAAGACTATTGTTTCAATCAAAATAGCAGCGAATGCAAAGAAACAAAAAAAAATCAACCCCCTAAAAAAATGAAAATAGCAGCGAGTACCCATGTGAGCACAAAATTTTTTTTAAATAGCCGCAATAACCAGGCTCGAACCTGTAAGACTTAGAGGAAAAAGAGGCGAAAAAAAGTCAACAGTTTAGCCGTTGTGCCCATGGTGACTTACGACGTCATGGGCGTTCAAAATAAGCTTAGTTATTGCAAGGCATATGATCACTTTTCAAAAATGTTGACGCAAAAACTGACCTCTCCTTGCAAAGAATGGCTCAGCTGACCGGCATAGTTTTTGTCCAATTTTTGGATATTTGGCGTCTGAGAGTCCGATTTTTCTAATGATACTGATTTTATCGGTGTTCGTTGCGTGTGTCAAAAGTTTTGGGCAGATATACAAACACACATATATTTTGCCTTTTATATATATACTAGCGGGGGTGCCCAGCGTTGCCTGGATGTAAAAAAAGAAAAATTGGTGGGGAGGTAGGCTCGAACTCGAAACCTTGAGGCAAATAGCCTGACAACTTACCACGATGCTACACGGGAAGAGAAGTGAGAAGGGTGAAATTAAACATTTAAAAAAGCAGGTGGTTAAACGAACGTGAACATGGAATTTTCTAGGCAAAACATCACGCCATAGTAGTAGAGAAAATGAAATCACAGCACGAATTTTGTAACATAATGAAAGATTCAGACGACCTCGTTTCGTAAATCGGACATATTATAATCTAAACAGTATATAAAAAGTTCTAAGGAACATTCAAATAAAAAAGATAATTTAAGGAATCGGTTTTGGCATCAGAAAATAGGCTAAAATTTTTCCGATTCCGATACCCCAAAAAACTCCGATTTTTCCAGTTCCTGGTTCCGATTAATCATCCCAACACTAATATATATATATATATATATATATATATATATATATATATATATATATATAGTCATCCACATACAGTACTGCTTCGCTGTTTCACAGCTTATCAGTGCGGCTAGATAAGCAACTACCTCACGCCAGGATCCCGATCGCCCATATGACAATCATTGAGCATAAGACAAATGTAGTATATTTGATATTGTACTACTTATATTATGTTATATTATTGCCTATCTTGCTATAAATGGAAAAACATTACATGGTTCTTGTTCTTATTAGTGGCATCATGCTCCAATGAATAAATAAGATAAAAAAAAAACTGTGTCTATCCTGATGAAGATAAGATTACGTCGAAAAGTTCTTTAATTTATAAACAAATAAATGTTTATTTATTTTTTTTTTAATCTGCGTTGAATTTATTAGATCACTTAGTGCATCCTGCGACGTAGGATAAACACGTGTTACTGTTACACCATATTAAATATCCACTCGAGACAAGGGACATAACTAAATATATAGAAGGCCACCAAGTTCGATAACTCTAACTTTATCATTGCTTGTGTCAAAGAATTGATTATATTATGTTATAAATTGATTTTTTTTTAATTCTTAATGCTGCAATATTTTAAGTTATAAATTTATTATGTTTTTTTACTAGAATATCTTGTCCTTTTCTTTTCTAGTTTTAGCAACTAGTCCTTTACTTTTCCATGTTTAAGCTTAACCATATTACTTTTTATGCTCGCATTTTTCTATTATAATCCATGATTTTTCCAGGCTTCCAGTAAATTCACTTGTTCTTTGTTTAATTTCAGTCTTATTTTTTTGCCTCATAAACATAACATACACATATTATATGTAATAACAATGTACGGCACTCGTCTGCTTTCAATAAAATTCCCCAAAATTATCTCCGGTTCATTTTTTCATTATCTATGTTTCACTTGTTACTTCTCTTTTCACGAGAGCGGTAACTTGGGAGCAACAGTAGTCGCTGAAGCGACGTGGTTGCTATGAGAACCAATCATAAAAAACTTCGTTCATTCCTTACATTTTTTTTTACGATGTTGCACACCAGTAAATATATCATAACTTTTGTTTTACTGAACGAAAATTGAAAAAAGAAGGTGATCTATGAACTGTAATAATTGTTTCAAATTTGGTCGAAAATGAGTGAGCGGTGAAGCTTTGAAGCAGTTCTTTTCTTAATAACTAAAACTGCCACTAAACCATATATTCAAAGGTTACCGTGCTTGAATGATATATATATATATATATATATATATATATATATATATATATGTATATGTGTGTGTGTGTGTGTGTGTGTGTGTGTGTGTGTGTGTGTGTGTGTGTGTGTGTGTGTGTGTGTGTGTTTTTGTGTATTGATATTCATATTAAAACCTCTTTTTTCTATTTATTTAAAAAGAAAATACAACTTTGTTATATATGGGTTGTAGAATTGCATTCATTTGCAAAAAGATCTAATTAAATTGCATATTCTTTAAAACATTCATTTTAATTAATTCTCTATTAGTTTTTTCGGTTTTCTTATGGGATGATCATCTTTAGTTAACTATTACGTGTAATTATATTCATGCAGATATTCTACATGATTTATACTTGCGTAATATTTGCATAAAAAGGTTATAGAAAACACAAACCTTTTTCTTTATATATTTATGTATGCAATTTATGAGATTTGCAATATATAACTGAAGCTAGTCTGTCAGGACACTATACATGCAAATGTAGGCAAATGTGGGAATATTTTCTTGGTTTGAAAATATAGGTTCTTATTTACCAATTGTCATAAGATTTTAACCATAGAATAGTATTATAATATTCAAAAAGCATGCAAATTTTCATGTAGTTTTGTCCCATAAAACCAAAGATAAGAGCATTTCAATATTTAATTTGGCTATGAGTATATATATGTGTGTGTGTGTGTGTGTGTGTGTGTGTGTGTGTGTATTTATATATGTATGTATGTATGTATGTATATATATATATATATATATATATATATATATATATATATATATACTAGCAAAAGTACTCGTCGTGACTGGGTTCAAAAACAGCCTACAGAAAATGGACTCTGATTTATGAAAGTATGATAGGTTATGAAAAGGAATGGTTGTAAAGAGATAACTTCGAATTTGGGGGTACCAAAACCAAATCAAAATATGATGAAAGTAAAAATAAAATAGATAAACCCCATAATTTATTATACCATACCTGTTCACGCTGGAACAATTATCACAATATTCTGTGGATCTATATTAAAAAACCTTATTAAACTTTGTGACATATTTCCATTCTATGAAGGTCAGGCGCGAACGAACATCCCATAATTTTATTATACCATATTTCTTCAAACTGAAACATAATTATCAAAGTATACTTGCGCAGATAGATATGAAAAGTCTTTATTAAAGTTTGTGCCTATTTCCATTTTATGGAGGCCAGGCACGAACCAGACCCCGCAATCTTATTATACCATCCCTATTTAAGTTAAAACATACTTATCAAAGTATTATTATGTACATCTATATCAAAAACACTTGTAAACGTTTTTGTTTTTTTTTTAATTTTTTATTTCCATATTTGTGGACCAGGCACGTACGCAGACCCCACAATTTTAATGAATCATAATTATGCCAGATCAAACATACCCATTCCTGTGGCTCGATACATTTTCTATCATTATATGTGATCAGTTTTCTATAATAGTCAACCGAATTTAGGAAAACTCGTACCCGGAAAACTCGTCTCCGGAAAACTCGTACCCGGAAAACTCGACCCCGGAAAACTCGTCCCCTTTTGCTAGGTAGGAAAACTGGTCCCTTATTGAATAAATATCGATTGAAAACACATTTTATGACCGTTCTTGAAGAAGATATTGTCTTTAAAAGAGAATACACATCCCATAATATTTGTAAAAAATATTTTTACTTGTTTTTTTTTTTTGTTTTTTTTTACAAGGGTGTCACCACTTATCAAGGCCCAGAGGCCACTCGAGGATAAGGGTTAATAGGTATACATTAGTCATTGTGATTTTAGCAAAGTAAACAGTGGGAATTTTGAAACTTGGATTACTTAGGGGGACGATTCAATTAGAACTTGTTCACATTGGACTTTTTCTCTTTTTTTTTTTCATAGGTATCAAACTCATTATCAAGGCCAAGAGGCCACTCAAGGATAAGGGTTAAAGAGTGTACAGTAGAAATTGGACAATATAATAATCATTAGTAATGAAAATTTGTTAAATTTCATAATTTATATGGAACGGCTCATCAAGAACTTATTTACGTTAGACTTGAAGACAACCATATTGTAGTCAGCCGGAAAGCAGGAAAACGGAAGACAATTCCACAGGCGTGCAGTTCTAATAAAAAAGCTTTGTTCATGGAATCTACGTTTAGGTTTAGGCACAGATAAAGAGTGGGGGGAATTATTGATAGTGTTTACAGCTAGACGAGTGTTTCTTGTGAAAGTTTGGCGAGAGGGGACCATAGATTGAAGCTCAGTCGAACACTTTCCATGAAAATAACGATACATCAGAGACAAACTCGCAACATCTCTTCTGTGAGATAGAGGTTGCAAGGAAGAGAAAAGGGCATCTCCTTGTTTACTGTTGTTTTAAAAAAATTAAATTAATTTTTTTTAAGTTTTAGTTTTCTACCTAGCTTTGACAGTTTTTGCTCTTTCAACTTATTTTAAAGAGTTTATTTAAAAAATAAAAAAAGTAATGTCGAGTGTTACTTATGAATAAAAAATGTCCGACATAAGAGGATCACGTCACGTCTTAGGAGGATAATTGCTCAAAAATAGAAAATTAAAGAAAATATTAAAGTAAATATAGTTTTAAAACGAGCCCCCCACCCACCCCCCAAAAAAAAGAAAGAAATTTGTATATTTTTAGGTAATAATGCACATCCCATAGTATTTAAAAAAAAGTATTTTTACATGTTTATTGTTTTAAAAAAATTAAATTGATTTTTCTAAGTTTTCGTTTTCTACCTAGCTTTGTAAGTTTTTGGTGTTTAAACTTATTTATATTTTATTTAGTAAAAAAAAAATAATAACAAGTAATGTCGCACTCGACATTACTTAGTAAATAATTTTTAACAAAAAAAATGCCTAAAAAGTTAAAGAAAATACTGAGGTAGATATAGTTTTAAAACGAGCCTCCCCCATCTCCAAAAGAAAATAAATTTGTATATTTTTAAGTACTGCACAAGTGCCCCCGAAATGACTTTTAAACGATACCCTCTCCTACCCATGTTAAAAATGGCTTTCGAAATAATAACTTTATTATTTCAGCGCGGTACCAAAATTACATAAAACCGTGTTTTCTTTTTTGTTGTTTTGTAATAACACAAGAATTATTTAAACTGAATTAATTCTTCTAAATAAAATAATTGCTTTCTCTTCTTTGATAATACGTGTTTTCTTTATTTTTGTTTCGCAATGACACAATAAGTGTTAAAACTAGAGTATTTTTTAAATAAATATTTGGTTTCGGTTTTCATATCTTGACTCCGTGATCAAGTTTATTTTTTTAAGCAGGAGTTAAAAATAATTTTAAAAAATATTATGGGGGTGCATAGTCTCTTTTAAAAACAATATCTCCTTCAAGAACGGTAATAAAATGTGTTTTCAATCGATATTTATT
>NC_136515.1:19268559-19533559 GCF_053919585.1 Euprymna scolopes
CCGTGAATTAAATGCACCCCGGGATATCAACCTAAAAATTTCTGCGACTCGGCACGATACATATGCGCCTCCTCGCCTAGCCTTCCCAAATTGTCACTCATCTGGTACTGGCCAGATTTAAGTTGCGTTAATCAGGTTTTATTCTTTTTAACTCCTTACCTCAAGTGGATTCTTTCTTTGTCTGGAATGACTTCCCTAAAAATAAAAACATAAATAAATAATACGGTCAGAAGGGAGTGACGGAGAATAATGCCGAAACTCCGGAAGTGGACAATTGTTGATAATATGCAACTGGAATTATACGTTTGAGAGAAAGAAAATGAGAAAGAGAGAGGGAAACAGGCAAGCGGAAAGAGAAAGAGTGAAAGAGGGGGGGTAAACGAAAAGCGGGGAGGGAGGGGAGAAAGGAAGAGATAAACAAACGCTTCATACATAAAGTTGATTTTTTTTCTTTTTAGATGATTGTTATTTTGTCAACTTGCATGAAAAGATGCGTAAAACCGTTTGAATTATGCAAATACCATCAGTAGTTAAAAAAGCAAAAAAAAAAAGGGGGAAAGAGTAGAAGGACGAGGCAAAAGAGAAAAAGAAAGAAGAGGACGTTCTGCTAGATCTACAGCAGATGTCCTTACAGTTATATCGCATAGGATTAGCAAATCTCTCGACGGTGGCAATCTTTCTAGGGCAATTGCTCTTGACATATCTAAAGCCTTTGATAGGGTATGGCATAAAGGTTTACTTCATAAGATCGCTAGCTATGGTATAGCTGGAAAAGTCTTCTCAATTATTAAATCATTTCTTTCTGATAGGTTCATAAGAGTAGTAGTTGAGGGGCAAAAATCAGAAGCTCACAGTATTAATGCCGGTGTCCCTCAGGGATCCATCCTGGGCCCAACTCTTTTCCTGATCTACATTAATGATCTTCCAAATCATATCCTTACATCATTTGTAGACATTTATGCTGACGACACTACCATTTATGGTACCACATCTAAGACAGTAAACGACCAAGTTCTCTCCAATTCTCTCTCCTCTGATCTTGAGCACGTAGTACAATGGGGAAAGGAGTGGCTAGTTACTTTTAATGCATCTAAAACCAAGCTTCTCTCTTTACATCATCAACATTCTAATCCACATTTGTCATCAATTGAAATGAATGGCTCTCGTCTTCAGGAGGCCTCAAGTTTTGACAAGCTTCTGGGCTTGACCATTACTCCTGATCTTAAATGGAACACGTATATCAAATCTGTTGCCAAGGCCGCTGGAAAAATGGTGGGATCTTTCTATCGATCCAGTAGATATCTCACTGCTGATGCTATTCTCTACCTATATAAGAGCCAGGTACGTCCAAGGATGGAATACTGTTGCCACATCTGGGCAGGAGCTGCTAGAAAGGACTTGGCCTGCCTTGATAGAGTTCAAAATAGACTTCGTAGCCTCGTAGGAGATGTCCTTTTCTCCTCCTTGCAACCTCTATCTCACAGAAGAGATGTTGCGAGTTTGTCTCTGATGTATCGTTATTTTCATGGAAAGTGTTCAACTGAGCTTCAATCTATGGTCCCCCCTCGCCAAACTTTCACAAGAAACACTCGTCTAGCTGTAAACACTATCAATAATTTCCCCCACTCTTTATCTGTGCCTAAACCTAAACGTAGATTCCATGAACAAAGCTTCTTTCTTAGAACTGCACGCCTGTGGAATTGTCTTCCGTTTTCCTGCTTTCCGGCTGACTACAATATGGTTGTGTTCAAGTCTAAAGTAAATAAGTTCTTGATGAGCTGTTCCATATAAGTTATTAAATTTACCAAATTTTCATTACTAATGATTACTATATTGACCAATTTCTACTGTACACTCTTTAACCCTTATCCTTGAGTGGCCTCTGGGCCTTGATAATGTGGTGATGCCTTTGTAAAAAAAAAAAAAAAAAAAAAAGAGGAGAAAGAAAAGAGAAGAAAAGAGAAGCAGGAGAAAAGTAGAAGGAAAGGGAAAAAGGGGGAGAAAAAAGAAAAAAGAAGATAGAGGATAAGATTAAAAAAAGAAAAGAAAAAGACGAAATCCTATGTAAAAAAAAAAAAATGCAGTAAAAATTAATGTTTCTTTAATTCGTTAGAAAAAAATAATTTGTCGGAGCTTACGATGGTCAAATAATCAACGACACAGACTGACTTAGGATGTTGGCAACCTTCACGTGGTTTTTCTAGAAAAAGTTCTGACTAGAAAAATATCAGGGAAACCAATGCCAACACTAGAATTTCCAAATTCATACGATGTGATGATAACTAATTGATGGAAAAAAATTTAATTCACATCTGAGCTCAAATCTATGCCCCACCCCCACCAAACTTTCATTAAAAAAAACACTCATCTAGCTGAAACCACTATTAATAATTTCCCTCAATCTTTATCTGTGCCTAGGTAGCAAAGAGGCATGTGAAGCTTCCTCCCACTGCACCACGATGGATCCCCAACTAGATCAGCCAATCAATAGATTTAATTGAAAAAATGGGCGATTTTACCGATGGAAGTATGGGATTGTAAATCATTTGTTGATCATCATTCAATCTTAGGCAACGTCGGGTCTCCTTGCTAGTTAAATATACGGGGTGCCTTCAATAAGTTTCCAGACTATTTTATACAGCCATTTAAAACTGTCATAGACTTTGGAAAATTCAGTATGTTATTGCATCTTCTGAGATGACTGACCAATTTTTATGATTTCAGGTTCAAATAAACAGCTACAGTAGGAATTGGAATACACTCTACTAAAGCCTGATTGTCACAGCTCGTGAATTTCAAAAATACACTCTGGACGTGAGGACATTTTTTATATGCAATAAAATTCTGTTTTAAACTGGGTAAAAAAATGCCACAGAAAAAGACTGTTTTTCAACCATCTTGCATGAATCAAGCATCAGTTTTTGAGTGGCATAAGAGATTCAAGGAAAGCAGGAAGCCTGTGAGAGATGATGAGAGGTGTGGAAGGAATAATGAAGTCAGACCATCAGAGTTGTTTGGCTAAATAAAGAATTTCATGGATAATGACCACCGTGTGTCTATAGAGACAATAAGTGCACAGTTTGATGTCAGTGTGGGAACTGCACACACAATTATTTGTAAGGAACTGAAGAGGCGGAAAATTTGTGCAAAGTTTGATCCAAGGGTGCTGTCCATAACTCCATCCTTGTCACAAACTATTTGACCAAGATGGACATCAAGGCAATTCCTCGCCCTCCATATACTATAGACCTTGCTCCCTGTGACTTTTGGTTATTCCCAAAGTTCAAGGAAAACCTTAGAGGCTGTCATTATGAGACAATTGAGAAGATGAAAGACGCTGCGACAAAGGTCATTGTTAAGAGGACTTCCATGGGACTTTCCAGAAGTTGTTGGAATGGTAACAACAAGTGCATTGCAGCTGGAGGAGATTACTTTGAAAGGAACTAGAGTTTCATGAGTGTACTATCAATAAAAATGCGTACTATCAATACAAATGCCCACACGACAAAAAAGTCTGGAAACTTATTGAAGGCACCTCATAAGAATAATAAAATGTTAAAAGTTTTGTTCGAAGGCTGTCTTTTAAAAAAACAATGCCATTAGGAACGAGACAAGGTAAGCAGAATAATAGTGAAAATATTGAAAGATTCAAATAATTTTCAATTCTAAAATATTTATTTAACCCTTTATGACCTGAATTATCTTGTAGATGACAAAAAATATTTATTGTTAATTTTAGATGGCAGCATACTGAATGCAAGCAATGGACAGTTGCAATCTAGAGGTATCTGGCATCTACCCAGATACTGAACTAATGTGTACTGAACTAATGTGTACAAGGCGTGTTTGAATCAATTCCCACTTTATTTATACCGTTATATTCATTTATTTACGACTGAACGAAATATTTCAACCAGGTCATAAAGTAACAACATATTAATTTGTCGAACCAAGATGGTATCGTGATGTTATATTTTCTAAAATTTCGAGGTATACATCATCTTCAAAAGGAAGAAAAATAATTTTTAAATGTGCACGACCATTCAGTGGAAACTGCATTTATGCACGAACACATCTCCATCGAGTGATTGTTTGTATTTTTAATTTTTAAGGGGATGGGAAGGTATAGGATGGATAGGGGGGAATTACTCTGTATGTACACATGTCTAAGGAAATTTCTAAAAATGTAGAGGAAAACCTCCAGTCCGTAGTAGAATGAGGCTGTAACTGGTTGGAAATTTTCAATGCTGCAAAGACTGAGCTTATTTCCTTCAATAATTACAAGAAACCTACTCAACCACTGATTGTCATGGCTAATGATACACTGCCTGAAAGTACTTCCTTCAAGCTCCTAGAGTTAACATTCACAGACAACATGAATTGGAACAAATACATTGAGGCAATTGTCAAGGCTACTGCGAGGAAGGTGGACTCTATCTACCGTGCTAGACGGCTACTCACACCTGAGAGTATCCTGTATATCTACAAGGTCATGTTTCATCCATGCAGGGAGTATTGTTGGTACATCTGGGCTGGTTAATCTGCCACTAGTCTCTCACTCCTAGACAGGGTTCAAAAAAGAGTCGCCAACCTAGTAGGTCCGAACTATCAAGTAAACTCCAACCTCTGTTTCATTGCCGAAACGTGGCATCCTTATGCCTGTTTTACAAGTATTTCAATGGCAAGTGCTTTGACAAACTCCAAGCACTAGTACGCCCTCGACGACAATACCCTTAACAAACCTGACAAGCAGCAAAATCCCACCCCTACACTGTAAAGATCCCTAGATGCCATAAAACCTTCTACTTGAATAGATTTTATCCTCAGATTGCTGCACTTTGGAATTCCCTGCTTGGCCCCTGCTTCCCTGACTGTACTGACATGCAAAAATTCAAGTGTAATGTGAACAGACATCTTGCTGCCCAACTCCATAAATAGTATCCCTGCAAATCTGGTCCCAAATAGTAACCCCTCATGAATAAGTGGCCTTGTGCCTTGTTTTGGGTGAAACGTTAATAAAAAATTAAAAATATATACTAACAATGAATTTGAAGAATCGTATTAAGAAGTATTCTAATTTTTTATATGTCTTTCTCTTTTCAGCGTTACTCTAACAGGATCAAGTGCTATGGTTACAAAAGTATTCTGCAATAGTGACTCATCCGTGACCGGTCTGGTAATAAAGTCACAAGAAAAAGGGCCATAAAAAGAAAGTCACAGTTTCGGCTACAGAAAGAAAAAAAATTGATTAATAGTGCTGGTAATATAGTTACTGGGGAAAATGTCACAAGGAAAAATAATTAAAGAAAATTTTTTTTTTTAAAGTCACAGGAAAAAGTTAGAGGACAAAAGTCACAGGAAAATATCACAGGAAAAATAATTACAGAAAAAAGTAACAAAAAATATTTCAAACAGTCATTTAACGTTTAAATGAACTGTGTTGTTTTGCATTTTTTTTTTTTTTACTGTAACTTTTTTTAACCTGGATTCGACTGACACTATTCCTAAACTATAGGAGATATTTAAAAAAAAAAATACTACTATGTATTTCAATGTTGTAATTAAAATATAATTTATTTAAACTTATAAAGAGTGGCGTTTTATAAATTGTGCCATTTGGAAAAACAGTTGAAGCTAAGACTTATTAGCCTTGCAAAATCAATCCTAGTAATAATATAGCAAATAATATATGATAAAGTCACAAGAAAAGCTCCAATTTTCGCAAGGACCACAAGTCACAGGAGAAATGTCACAATTAATTTATGTGACTTGTGACAGGAAAATTCCCCCCCCCCCCCCGAAGTAAATAAAAAAAAAAAACGGATGAAAATATTTTTATGGGGATAAATTAATAGGAAAAAGTTACAAAAAAGATTTTAATTTTGGCAAGGTATAAATGTCACATTTAATTTATAGTGACAGGAAAAGGTTTTAATTTTACCAGAGTAAAAAAAAAAGGCAAATGAAAAACATTTTTATGGGGATAAATACAGAGGAAAAAGTCTCAGAAAAAGATCTTTAATTTTAGCAAAGTATAAATGTCAATAGAAAAAATGTCACAATTAATTTATAGTGAAAGGAAAAGGTTTCAATTTTACAAGTAAAAAAGGCAGATGAAAAATATTTTTATGGGATAAATTCACACGAAAAAGACACAACAAAAGATTTTAATTTTGGCAAAGTATAAATGTCACAATTTATTTATAGCGACTTGTAATAAATTCACAGGAAAAAGTTACAGAAAAGGTCTTAATTTTGGCAATGTATAAATGTTGGTAGAAAAATGTCACAATTTATTTAAAGTGACTTGTGATCAAGTCAAAGCAAAAAGTCTTAATTTTACCGGAGTAAAACAAGTCAGATTAAAACCCTCATTGTTTATAGCAACTTATAATTAAGTCACAGGAAAAAGTCACAGAAAAGATCTTAATTTTAGCCAGGTATAAATGTCAGTAGAAAAATATCATAATAAATTTGTACTGACCTGTGATAAAGCCACGAGAAAAAAACACAGGAATATGTCTTGATTCGGAGGAGGTAAAAAGTTGCGAGTAAAAGTCAGAAAATAGGTCAAATTTAAGTGATAAAATTATAGGGAAAATTTACATGTTAGAGGAAAAAGTCACAATTAATTTCTAGTGACCAGTAATAAATTCACAATAAAAAGTCCCCAGGAAACGTCTCAGTTTTGGTTATGCAAAAAAAGGTTAGTGAAAAAGAAGACAATTCATAGTCAACTGTAATAAAGATGGTTATGTTTCCAACCTGTTTTCCTGACTAGCAAGAACAACATGCATCATTTCTAGATCTGTTTCTGACCATAGTTCCTGATGACTGTGTAACTAATGCCCACAATCCCCTTGGGAACGCCGATCATGCAGTGGTAATAGTTGAAATAGCCCTAAACTTTAGAGCCAAAACTGAAGAGCCACTGCTAAAAACGAGATATTATAAAAACGCTGCCTGGAAAGCCATCAGGGATCTCATCAGGGACACCCCATGGCAAACTATCTTTTCACTTCCTGCTGAACAGTGCGCAAATGAGACCACTGAATGGTTCAAAACAGCAATTGAAGCACATGTTCCCACACGGAAATTTTATAGCAAGTCCCACTCTCCCCAATGGTTTACCTCTACTTGTTCAGCCACAATTGCGCAAAGCCAGCATGCATACCACAGATTTAACTGACATAAATCCAGTTTAAACAGGCAGAAGTATATAGAAGCCAGAAGTAACTGTAAGAAAGAAATAGCGAGAGCTAAGAGAGAATTTACTGAAATCACCAAAAAACACACCGAAGCCCAGAAATTAGGAACCCGCAACTTCTGAAAAATCTACAACAGTGTAGTAAATAATGGGCAATCAACAATCCCTCCCACTATCCAACAATCATGAGGTTGTTTGCTCTGCAACTGAAAAGGCTAACATGCTTGCCAGTCGGTTTGCCTCCAACACCACACTGGACTCTGCCAACCACACCCTCCCTGACTTTCCTTTACGGACAGACGCCACACTAGACGATCTAAAAATCACCCCTTCTCAGGTGCATGCTATCATAAGAAATCTTGACACTGCAAAAGCATATGGACCTGATCTCATCCCGGCTGTGCTATTAAAAAAGTGCTCAGCCGAAGTAGCTCCAGTTCTCTCCAAACTTTACAAAAAATGCCTTAATGAATCTTGCTTTCCTGCTGGAAAACTGCTTCTGTACTACCAGTTTTCAAGAATTCTGGCAAAAGAACTGACCCAGTAAATTATCGCCCCATTAGCCTCCTCCCACTTTTCGCTAAAATATTTGAGACAATAATTAACCAAGCTCTAGTCCATCACTTTACAGATGCTAAACTTCTGACTGACCAACAATATGGATTTAGGCAAGCTCGTTCAACAGCAGACATCCTAACTGTAATCTCAGAACATATATACCATTCACTGGACAAAGCGGGAGAGGGCAGAGCGGTAGCTCTAGATATATCTAAGGCTTTTGACAGGGTATTGCATAAATGTCTTCTCAGGAAAATCAGATCATATGGTATCACTGGAAGAATACATGACATAATTAAATCCTTTTTAGATAAGAGAAAAATCCAGGTTGTTCTCGACGGTCATACATCTAAACAATATGATATAAATGCAGGAGTGCCTCAGGGGTCTATCCTAGGACCTTTGTTATTCCTAATATTCATAAATGACCTCCCTGACAAAATTGCCTGTCAAATGGGTATATATACTGATGACACCACACTCTATAGCAGACACAACAGCAAAACAAATGAACACATATCTAAAGAAATGGCAGAAACACTAGAGGATGACCTCCGATCTGTAGTGGAATGAGGACATAAATGGTTGGTCACATTCAATGCTGCCAAGACTAAACTCGTTTCCTTCAATAATTACTACCACCAATAGCAATGGCCAAAGACTCTTTATCTGAAAGTACATCCTTTAAACTCCTCGGCCTAACTCTCTCAGGAAACATGAGTTGGAACAATTACATTGAGAGTATCGCCAGGACCGCTGCAAAGAAGGTAGGTTCTCTCTACTGTACGAGAAAGATACTAACGCCCATCCTATACCTCTATAAGGCCACCATTCGCCCATGTACGGAGTATTGTTGTCATATTTGGGCTGGTGCATCTGCCACTAGTCTCTCGCTCCTAGACAAGGTTCAAAAGAGAGTCGCCAATCTGATAATTCCTGCTTCACCAAACTGTCATCTAAACTTTAGCCCCTGTCCCATCGACGAAATGTTGCATCCCTCTGCCTTTTCTACAAGTACTTTAACGGTGAATGCTCTGACAAACTGCAAGCACTTGTGCCCCCTCAACATAAATACCCCCGACAAACTCAACAAGCAGCTAAATCTCACCCCTTCACAGTAGAGATCCCTGATTTACTTTAAATATTTGAAAAAGCGATGCGATTTCATCAACGTCCTCTTAGCTCACTTTATCAGAGTGCAGTGTCATTACCTAAAGGTTGTAAGTTCGAATCATCATGTGAGATGTCTTTTTTTTTCTTCTTTTTTTTTTTTAAAGGTTTAATATTGAAATAGGGTTATTTAAGCCATTTTTCACATGTTTTTTGTGTTTTTTATATTTCAGAATTTTTTAAGAAGTTTTAACGTTCGTTTTTCTGGGGTTTTTTCCATCACATTCGCGTTTTTTTCTTTTTTCTTTTTGTTTTTCCAATTTTAAGAAATTTTTACATCGTTCGTTTGCCTTGCGTTATTGTTTTTTTTTTCGTTCTTTCTAGTTTTAACATTTTTTTTATAATAAACCGGGTGATTACTTCGCTTATTCTTTTGTTTTAATCCCCCCCGAGCACACACACCTCTAAACACCCGGGCAACGCCGGGTGCCCCCGCTAGTAATTATTAAAGGGTAAAACCACACACACACACACACACATATATATATATACACACACATACATATATATATTTATATACACATAAACATACATATACATATACACACATGCACAATGCACATATATACACATATGTAGGTGTGTCAGAAATTTCGTGAAAATAGTGAATAATTCCACCCCATCTTTCCAAGCTTATAACTCCTCGAAAAATGTAATTCAAGCCCTAATTTTTTTTTTCAATTAAAACCAAAAAGAAAAAAACAACGTGTTTTTTTTTTAAAAGGTTTTAAACTTCGGACTTTACAGGTAAATTTCTAAAAAACAGTTCTTTTTTTTTTCTTTCTTTTTTAAATTTGAATATATTATTTATTGACCTTTTCTCTTCAATTTGTGATATATAACACTTTGGTACATAAATTAATTATTTACTTTTTAATAGACATTTCAAAATGGGAGGCGTGAATTATTCGACCCCCTGTCTTTCCAAGCTTATAACTCCTCAAAAATTGTAATTCAAGCCTTAATTTTTTTTTGCAATTAAAGGAGCAAGGACCAAGGTTCCATTAAAAAAAAGAAAAAACAAATAACGTGGTTTAAAAAAAAAAGGTTTTAAACTTCAAACTGTACAGATAAAATTCTAAAAAAACACTACTTTTTTTTTTTTGTTTTAAATTTGAATATATTATTTATTGACCTTTTCTCTTCAATTTGTGAGTAAATTAATTATTTACTTTTCGGTGAGTAAATTAATTATTTACTTTTTAATAGAAACTTGAAAAGGGGGGGGTCGTGAATTTAAAAAAAAACGTTTGTCTAAAATATTATATTCGGTTTATTGGAAAGAACATAAAATTTCACATTGACCCTGAAAATATCGTAAAAATAGAATCAATAGAAAAATTTTGATAGATTTTTAAAGTTTAAAAGTTGAAAAATATTGAGTTCGGAAAATTCATTACTGTTTTTAAAAAAAAAATATTTCTATTACTTTTAAAACAAGTTTAATAGTTTATTTTGGAAGTATAATCCATAAAGAAAATAAATAACCCACTTTTAACAGAGAAATTACAAGATTTTTATATTTTATTCGCAGTTTCGTGTTAGGGGTGTTAAAAATTCCTAGAAAAAATTCTGATACACCTAGCACATATGTGCACATATATACATATATAAGCATATATACATATATATGTATACACACATGCACACACACACATATAAACATATATACACACACATATGCATATATATACACACATACACACACATATATATGAGGGACGTGCAATAAGTAATGCCCCTGACCCACTTCCCATAGCAGTAGAGCAACGAAACTTGGCACAGTTATTAGTCTTTCTCTACATAGGAACCACCCAGAGTTATGCATTTCTCCCATCGTTTGATGCAGCTCTGGAGACCGTTTTTGTAGAACACCCCAGGTTGGTCCTCCAACCAAGACATGACTTCAGAAATCAAGGATGCATTATCTGGGAAACGCTTTCCTTTCAAAAACAACTTCATGGTTGGGAAGAGGTGAAAGTCAGAGGGTGCAAGGTCAGGAGAGTAGGGAGGATGGGGAAGGATTTCATAACCACACGCCCGTGCTTCTGATCTGGCGACATGCGAGTTGTGGACCGGAGTGTTGTCCTGCGGGAGGAGGGTACCTTCGCTGATCTTGCCCCGCCTCTTGATTTTGATAGCTTCCCTTAATTTCCTCAAAAGTGAAGCATAATAGGCTCCTGTAATTGTGGTACCCTTTACCAGGAAATCTGTCATCACTACTCCGTCCTGGCCCCAACAGACTGTGAGCATGACCTTGCCAGCGGAGGGCTGCACTCTTGCCTTCTTTGGAGGTGGTGAGTCCAAGTGCTTCAACTGCATTGACTGGGCTTTGGTCTCTGGATCATAGTGATGGAGCCAGGTTTCATCCTGTGTAATCAGTCTTTTGAAAAACTTTGACTCATCTTCTTGGTACATCTCCGAATTCATCCTCGAGCACTCGAGGCGTTCTCGCTTCTGGAATGGTGAGAGCAATCTGGGAATCCATCTGGCAGACACCTTATGCATATGCAAATGGTCATGAATGATAGTTCCCACAGACATCTTGGGCTATTTGGCGAATAGTAATGCGTCGATCTTGTACCCCCTCTATGTAAATACCCCCGACAAACCTGACAAGCAGTAAAATCCCACCCCTTCACAGTAGGTATACCTGACAAGCAGTAAAATCCCACCCCTTCACAGTAGGTATATGTAAGAGAGCCTTCTACTCCAGTAGTTTCTTCCCTAGAACTGCTAGACTTTGGAATTCCCTTCCAGGTTCCTGCTGTACTAACATGCAGAAGTTCAAGTGTAACATGAACCGACATCTTGCTGCCCAACTCCCCACCTAGTACCCTTGTAGCCTGTGTCCCTAATAGTAGCCCCCTACATCAAAGTGGCAATGTGCCTTGTTTGGGGTGAAAATGTAATAAAAAAAAATAAAAGTGTGGTCAGTGAGACCTTCCCTAACTCATCTAAATTGATAGACTGCCCCTCTCCCCCATTTCATTCTGGTTTGTAAAGGAACTAGGGTTTGGTAGGCAGCCTCTAAGTGGGGAGAGGGTCCTTTATATTTTGGCCAAGTAAACCTCTGGCACGCTTTGGGTAGGATTGAAACCGCTATCTAGAGATGTTGAATCTCTACGGCTCCAGATGGACATTGTCTGAAGATAGCAGTTTCAATCCTACCCAAAGTGTGCCAGAGGCTTACTTGGCCAAACCGTGGTGAGACGACAACAACGATGGCAGTGATTGCTGAGAATGCAGTTAGGAGATTTGAAGTTCCTATCCGTCGCGATTACCACCTGACGAAGGCCAGAGGAATAATGGCCGAAACGTTGTAAAAAACAACACCCAATAAAGATGAGAATAATAGTCCCAAATAAAAATAAATTAATATATATAATGCTCATCTCAAAAACTGAATTCCAATACGTGCACATACATAAGCATATGTACATATACACATATATGCATATATATATATATACACACATACACACACACACACACACACACACACACATATATATATGCACACATAAACACATACACATACATTTACACACATACATATATATACACATACACACATATACATATGTATACATGCATATATACATACACATACATATACACATACATGCATATACACACATATGCATGTACACATGTACTTAGCTGTCATCATTAGAATCAATTATCTGTTCTATTCTACTGGCCAAACAATTAAGTTTAATAAGGTAAAACGCATTAAAAAATAGTCGTTTGTTTTGGATGGAAGAAACGGGAAGATGGCCTCAGCATCAGAAGCATTGCCATGGATTTAAAGCTGTCAAAATCAATGGTCGAACACATGCTGAAGACAAACTCTAAGCGGAAAAAGAAGAGAGGACAGAAAAGATCAATTGGCAAGAGGACTGAAAGGAGAATGAAGAGGACTGTGACACGGCTTTTGACATCTGGAGAAAAAGTTACAGCAAGAAAAGTGAAGGAGAAATGTGAATTGGATGTAAACGTCAGAACAGTACAAAGAACGCTGCATAGGATTGGTTTTAAGTATGCAAAGGCTAAGAAAAAAATTACACTAACAAAGAAACACAAAGGAGCAAGACTGGAGAGTGCTAACAAGTGGGTAACGAAGCATGTTGACTTAAGAAGGTAATATTTACTGATGAGAAGCGTTTCAAGTTTGATGGGCCCGATGGATGGTGTACTTGGTCAAGAAGGGATGAGCCTGTTGTACTGAACAAACGACAGATGGGAGGAGGAGAAGTTATGGTTTGAGGTATGATATTTGCTTATGGAAATATATGGTTGGAATGACTGGAAGGACGACAGAACAGTGAAAGCTACATTGCTGGATGAGAAAACTCTACCAAGGATAAGAAGACAGAAGACAATTGCAGCATCCACGTGTCAAAACTCATGAAAGAACCGATGGCTAAAGTGAATATTTGGAATGGCCTGCAAAAAGCCCAGATCTAAATTTAATGGAAAATGTTTGGGAAATGCTTGTGCAACTTGTCTATGATTGACCTGAAATAACGAAAAAGGCTCAATTATAGGAACAAATACTAGATGCCAAGAAAACAACTAATAGAAACACGTAGAGATGTTATTGTGCATATGTTTAATCATTATGAAGATAGATTGATAAAATCAATCTATCAATAGTTATCATAGGTGCTACAGGGCTTATGAAGAAGAACCTGAAGTCCTACCTCACTAATATTCCTGGTGAACCAAGTGCAAAAGAGATCCAGACAATTGCACTTAAGGGAACAGCGAGGATACTAAAAAGAGCTCTCGGTTGGTTTCAATAAAAAGCGGGACAATGTTGGCAGCTGATTTGGCTGCCCCATACCCAGCATTACAATCTTCAAAGGAAGAAAAATGAAAAAAGAGAGATTGATAAAAGTTACTGAGAAGAAAGGTAATACTACAGACTATTTACAGTTTTTTAACGACGTCCAAAAAATAATGTCACGTGTGTTTCGTAAAAAAAATGATGAAAATTAAATATTTTTCCATTGTCTAATCGATTTTCTTCCATTTTTATTGCAGGTATTGTCTTTATATGTTTATGCTATTCTATTGAAAGAAATTTCGTCACTCTATCGTACTTGGAAAGTCAAATACTAAAAAATATACACACATACATATACAGACACATATGCATACATGTACATAGATATACACCCCCACATACATGCATGCATACACACCCGCATATAACACACATACACACACACATATATACGCACACATAGGTTCATAAGAGTATTGGTTCATGGTCAGAAATCAGAGGCCCACAGTATTAATGCTGGAGTCCCTCAGGGGTCCATCCTGGGCCCAACTCTCTTCCTGATCTACATCAATGATCTCCCAAAACACATACTTAATTCATTCGTCGACATCTATGCTGATGACATGACCATCTACGGCAACACATCAAAGGACGTAAATGACAAAGCTCTCTCTGATTCTCTCTCTTCTGATCTTGATCGCATGGTACAGTGGGGGAAAGATGGCTGGTTACTTTTAATGCATCTAAAACCAAGCTTCTATCTTTACATATCAATGCTCTGATCCCATTCTGGCAACAATTGAAATGGATGGCTCTCGTCTTGGGGAGGCTCAATGTTTTGACAAGGTTCTGGATTTGACCATTACTCCTGATCTGAAATGGAACACGTACATCAGGTCTGTTGCCAAGGACGCTGGGAAAATGGTGGGATCCTTCTACCGCTCCAGAAGATACCTCACTACTGATGCAATTCTCTATTTATATAAAAGCCAAGTACGTCCAAAGATGGAGTACTGCTGCCACATCTGGGCTGGAGCTTCAAAAAACAGCCTATTCTGCTTTGACAAAGTACAAAATAGACTTCGTGGCATAGTGGGGGATGCTCTCTTATCTTCCCTGCAATCTCTCTCCCACAGAAGAGACGTTGCAAGCCTGTCTTTGTTTTATCGTTATTTCCATGGCAAGTGCTCGCCTGAGCTCCAATCTCTGGTTCCCCCTTGCAATCTGTTGCAATATTTTTGGGTATAATGGGGTATGATCCCACACAGTCAGACGATTCTATTTATAAACGATGCTGCTAAGAACTGACGAATCAAATTAATTCACGTTCTGCTACCAACCAATCAGAAACCAGAATTGCTTCATAAATATTAAACCTTTTCTGGAGCAATTTCACATGTTCGTTTCCCGGGTTTCGGCACGGTAAGAATATTTTGTTCTGTGGAACTGTCTACTACAAACAAGTCACCTCCCAGGACTTGTGTGTAACAGCGAACCATCTGAAACTGTTCTGAAACTCAAAATGGCTTACACTTCATGATAAACACCCGTCTAGCTAAAACCACTGTCAGTAATTTCCCCCACTCTTTCTCTGTGCCTAAATCAAAATGTAGATTCCATGAACATAGCTTTTTTCTGAGAAGTGCACGCCTGTGGAATTCTCTTCCGTTTGCCTGTTTCCCATCTGACTACAACTTGGACGTCTTCAAGTCCAACATGAACAAATTCCTGATTAATCGCCCCCCTTAAGTAAGACACTTTATCAAATCTCCAATACCAACTATTACTACGATATTACCCCATTGATTATTGTACACAAAATAACCCTTATCCCTGAGTGGCTTACGGGCCTTGATAAGTGGTGATCCCCATGTAAAAAAAAAAAAAAAAAAACCCTCTCAATCTCCGTGGCGAGCTCAAACTCTTGTAGTGTCTCCTGAGAATCATAAGAAGAGGCTTGTTGTGGATTGCTCCCAAATGATAAATCGTTTCACTCTCCTAGACGCTTATCTTCTTCCTCAAATGGAGCATATGGTAAATGAGATTGCCACTTACCAAGTGTTTAGCACTCTTGATTTAACCAGTGCCTATCATCAAGTTGCCATCAAACCAGAAGAACGAAAGTATACCGCCTTCAAAGCTTCTGGATCCCTCTACCAGTTTCGTCGGATTCCGTTCAGAGTAACCAATAAAGTAGCCAGTTTCCAACGAGTCATCGATGATATCATCAAACAAGAGGACCTTCTAGGAACCTTCGTATACATCGACAATGTTACAGTTTGTGGAGAAAATCAGGCTGAGCATGATATTAATTTACAAAGTTTTATGAAGGCAATGGCGAAGCATGGACTAACCCTTGACGAAAACAAGTGTCACTACTCTCTTGCTTCTATAGACCTGCTTGGGTACACAGGTTCAATAAAATCAGACGCTGACAGGCTCAAAGGTTTGATGGACTTGCCTGTTCCTCCAGACCTTCCTTCTCTTCGTCGAGCGATGGGTATGTTTTCTTATTATTCAAAATGGATATCCAACTTCTCTGAGAAATTGCACCCTCTTACCAAAGGTACCAAGTTTCTTCTCACTAAGGAACAAACTAACGCCTTTAGAGAACTGAAGAAAGAAATTGCGAAATCATCCCTAATAGCCATAGACTCTTCTCTTCCCCTCGAGGTCGAAACCGATGCTTCAGAGCATGCTATCGCTGCCTCTCTAACCCAGAACTCTCGACCAGTGGCCTTCTTTTCAAGAACTTTAACCTCCGCTGAGCAGGAGCATTCTGCAGTTGAAAAGGAGGCCTATGCAATTGTAGAAGCGATCTGAAAATGGCGACATTTACTGCTGGGGAAGCATTTCAAATTGATCACTGACCAAAAATCTGTCTCTTTTATGTTCGACCCCAAGGATATAAAAAATGAGAAGATTACAAGATGTTTTAACTATGATATCGCTTATCGTCCAGGGAAACAGAATGCCGCTGCAGACACTTTGTCTCGAATTTGTTCTTCTGCCACCTCTGCTGACAAATTACATTCTTTGCACACAGACTTATGCCATCCGGGGGTAACCAGGATGCTACACTTCGGCAGAACCAAAAATCTACCGTACTCTGTGGAAGATGTGAGAGCAGTTACAAAAGCCTGCTGGGTCTGTTCCGAAATAAAACCCAGGTTTATCAAGATGGCTCCCCAGACTCTCGTAAAGGCAAGTCAGCCTTTTGGGAGACTAAGTGTGGATTTCAAAGGACCGTTACCTTCAAATTCCCGCAACAGATACATACTAACTGTCATTGGTGAATACTCGCGCTTTCCTTTCGCTTTCCCCTGTGCCAATGTTTCAGCTGCAACTGTCCGGAAACACTTAACTAACTTATTCTCCATATTTGGAAACCCTTCTTTCATACATTCTGATCGCAGAACTGCTTTCATATCGAAGGAACTAAAGAAATTCTTGCTTTCTCGAGGCATTGCTACTAGTCGAACAACTGCTTTCAACTCTCAAGGTAACGGACAAGTGAAAAGATATAACGGTATCATCTGGCTGACGGTCAGTCTGGGTCTGTGGTCAAGAAACCTTCATGTTACAAATTAGGAAAGAGTACTAAATGTAGCCCTCCGCAGCATTTGCTCACTGCTTTTCACCTCTACTAATTGTACTCCCCATCAATGTCTCTTCAATTTTCAAAGGAAATCGGCCACAGGAGATTCTATGCCCACCTGGCTTACAAACGCTAAGTCTGTCCTTTTAAAGCGGCATCTGCGTGGAAATGTGCGTGTAAGCAAATATGAGCCCCTGGTCGGGCCCGTAGGCCTACTCAAAGTTAATCTGAACTATGCTCATGTTCGTTTTGATAAGGGACGAGAGACGACAGTATCCTTACGCCACTTATCGCCATTGGGTAATAGGTCAAGCAGCTTGGAGGCAGAACCAGATCCGGAGATGGAGAATCAACAGTTGCAGAATCCTCAGCCTAGCAGGCTCGAAAACTCTATCCTAGAGGATTCGGTTCCTACTCCCCCTCCCCTCTCCGATGATCGACAGAAAAGATCATCAGAGGAAGACAAGGTGCTGGGTCTTTGAAGCTCTACCAGAGTCCATCGCAGGCCTCCATATTTAGCTGAAAACTATCAGCTATAAACTTCTGTTTCTTTTCTCACACATATATATTGAATATATAAAACCTCATGAATTCATACACGTTCTCATTTTTATAAGAAGACAATGTCTTTTTTTACCAGTATTTCTTTCTATTTCAGAGCTCCAGTTCTCCCTGTTATCGGAGGCGCCCCGAAGTGGGAGCCTACCGAAATGGTGACCTCTAATTGGTACCCCTGTTAATGTATGGTAATAATACCATAATATGACTTGACAGAGCAAAGGCGCCAGCACTAAAAAAATGTCCCCCAAAACGGTTTCATATTCAACTGTGAGGTTAGTAAATAACGGCTAGTAAGCAAGTGTGAAAACAAATTGAAACATTTAAGTGTCATATTCCCTCAGTGCGGCTCTTTATAAAAATATTTTTTTCTTGATATATGACCAGGGTTGCCAGGTTGGCTTTTTAAGGCCAAATTCGTGAAATTTGGCCTTTTTAAAAGCAATTGGGCCTTCGAAATTTCTGTTTGGCCTTTTTCAAATTTGGCTTCAAATTTGGCCTTTTTCTGATCATTTTATATAAATATTTTTATATCGTAATTATTAAAGAAAAAGTCATTATTAAGTAATTTAAAAAGTATTTTGGATGTCAAAACTTGTAGGTTTTTTAAATATTGGCTTTGTTTTTCGATTCATAGAATTGCATGCAGAAAAACAGCCCCTGAATCATCAGCTAACATTTGTCATATCAGAAAAATATCTTTTTCTAAAGACTTAGCCCCCCCCCCCACGCACTGAAGGAATCTCACATCTATTGTTTTAATTTGTTTCACACTTACTTACTAAACGTTTATATGGAACCTCTCAGAGAGTTCATAGTTGGGTATGAAACCGTTTTGAAAACTTCTTTTTAGTGCTTAGCTCTGTCAAGTCAGGTCACTCAGTCACTGAGTATATCTCCCCTGAAATAATTAATGTTTGTATTTTTCATTTGAAATTCTTTAAACCTAGTACTTTGAAATTAATTAAAGCAATTTATGGAAATTTATGGAAATTTGAAAACTTATAACTGTTAAACTATCTCTCAAATGGCTATTTAAAGTTGTATTTAAAAAGAAATGTTTTAAAATAATCACATACTTTTTCCTGAGTAAGTCCCAAAGTTTCATTAAAAATCAATAATTATATATTTTTCTAACTATCTTGGATTAATAGGCACATTTGTCTTAACAATGATGCATAGATTTTCTTGGAAACAAAGTCTACTTTTAGAGTTATGACTAAAATTAAATTTATTTAGAGATATTTTAAGTTTAACCCCCCCCCCCATGAGTAAATTTGGTATTGTGGCGACTGAAATAATTCTTCTCTAAGAATAAGATAGACAGATAGAGTAGATAAATAGGAACTTATGTATAAATTGTATCAATAAAAAGGGCATGGAAAAATTGGCACTAGTAAAAATGGTAAAATTGGTTAAATGTGGAAAAAAATAGCAGGAGTGAAAGATATAGATAAAAATCTCATGAGTTTATGAAAATCTTGAATGCAATGTATAAAGGGAAAACATAACTTGGTAAATTAAAAATAAATGTTTAAAAGCAGATGTGGAGTCTCAGCTAATAACCAATTACCTTTCAATACTGATACCATCTTAGAAATCTGTCAATTATACTAGCATATTTATTCATTTTAAGTGTTTTTTCAGATTTCATATATAATAGTAAATAGATGTTACTTCCAAAGCATTAATTATGTCATAATCTTTAAATTCTTCTAAACTGGAGCATATTTTTGCTATGGGAGATAAATTCTGTTTTTTACTTTTTAAGGCGATTTCATCTGGTTTTACGATTTTGCCAGTCAGACTTAGAGATAGAAAAAAGTTACCTACCCTAAAAAGTTATGATGACCCAAAAATGGAGGATCATTTTATGTTTAATTTATATGCAAAACTAATTAATTATAAAAAATTTTTTTTTCGGGATGTTCACACGTAATCATTTGAAAAGCTTAGAATCACATCTTTAGGAGGGTGTTGCGGGCCAGGATATAAATACCCTAACTTGCTACAAAAGAAAATAATGAAACGAATGGAAAGAAGGAAACAAAACTCAATTGCTGGATAAAATAAACATGTCGTTTATTTTCTGTCAAAAATAAAAGGTTTAAGGTGGAACAAGTGTTCATTCAGTCGTTGACGACTAAACGCGTGGAAAAGAAAGGAATGAAGTAGAGGACGAGAAATGGCAGTCCCGCATGTAGAAAGGGAAAGAGAGAGAGAGAGAGAGTGTTGGCCTTAGCAAAGCCGTGTGTTCATGATAGCAGTCGTCCACGTGGAAAAGTCTTCAAGCCAAGAGCTGTGGACGTGAACTTGCCTGGTTGATAAATCAAGGCAAAAAGGGGAGAAAAAAGAAGTTGAATGGTTGTGTTGACTTTTATATCGGGGTGAGTGTTCTGACTGCACATGTCTAGAATTCATTTCAGGGGAAGTGACGTTTCCCATGTGTGCATACATGTGTGCGTATGGTGCGTACATGTGTGTACATTAGTGTGTGTGTGTGTATGCACATGAATGTGAGTGTATATACATGAACGTGAATATATGTACGTGTCTGTGCGTATGTGCGTGCGTACATGTGGGTGTGTGTATATGAGGAAAAAAACATATTCGAACAAGGGATAGCTGAGGTCCTCATCTACTTTAGAATATATATATATAATTTAATTTTAATTTGATAAACTTCGTAGTGTTATCCTGGTGCTTATCCATAAAAATACACAGGTGAAAATATGAAAGTATTGTAGGTTTGCAACAACAGATGCCACATACAAATTTATTGTCTTAGCAACTATCTTATGTAACTTTAGAACCACATTTTCGACACATTTAGTCGTTATCATAAAATCCTTCATTTCCTCCTAGAAACAACACCATCACAATCGCAGCATCTTTAGAGAAAGTAGTTCCTACTTCCTCCCTAAATAATAAGTCCTTCTACCGCCCTCAGTCAAAACTGGGAGGAAAAATACAACTTCTACAGATATTGTGCTTGCACCTCTCGTAACTGGATCATAAATTCATAGGCATAGCATGATCTTTTCATTTCCCCATTCAAAAATACTAAATTCTCCCTTCTCAAATTCCGCCCATTCTCATTGGTTGAGAGCTGACAATTTGATTATTCTGGAATCTACCTCTTAATACATAGACAAATGTATTAGGACTTTTCAAATATGGCGATACATCAGGCAATCGTTTTAAAAAATAAACCAAATACAAACATAACCTCTCATAAACAGAAAATCAAATACTAATGACCTTACACTTACCTATGCACACATTAACAACACGCTACTATCAACAAAAACAAACCCTGAAAAAATATGTACGGGTATCATTTTTTATTTTTCGATTTTGGAGTTATTTTTTTTTTTTTACACTGCCATCCCCCAATTTTTTTGTTGCTTTATAGTATTTGCAGGTGGGTGTCCTGATAACGATTATCAAAGTTACATTTGAGGCAAATACTTTGACACCGCCCTCACAAAATGGACGTTAGCTGTTATGCTTGATTTTAGACAAATTATACTTCCTGTGGAGTATTTTGTTTAATTCTCTTTTCCGACCTCTTTATCGACACTGTTTATGTTTTTTTAATAGGTAAAATTTTACCTTAGCTCCACCTCCACACTTTTTTTTTAAATGCCGACCTTTCTAGGTTTTCGACTATGCTGATTAAGAAAATCTCATTTATATTTGGCAGATATAAGTAGTTATCGAGATATAAAGACCTGTATTACGCACTTTAAATCAGTGGTCGCCAGATTTGTACGCATGCTTGAGGAACAAATCTAATTCTATCCGACCAACACTGCCCCCCCCCCAATTTTTTGTTAGTTTATAGTATTTGAGGGTGGATATTCTAACAACGATTATCAAGGTTAAATTTGGGGCAAATATTTTGACAACCCCTTCCTTACAAAATGGAGTGTCTATTCTGATAGCCATTCTTAACATGGGGGGGGGGTTTGAGGTGTCTATTCCAAAAACCGTTCTTAACATAGAGAGGTTGGGGAGTCCATTCTGAAAGCTGATCTTAACATGAAGAGATTGGGTGTGTCTATTCCGAAAGCCATTCTTAACATGAGGAGGTTGGAAGTTAGGTAACAACAACAACAACAACCATACTTTAATTTTTTTACGGGGGGGGGGCATGCTTCCACCGGGCAACACCAGTTAACGAGTCCTGCTAGTATTTAAATAATTTAAGTTAATAATCTTGTAAAAACATAATTCTAGTTATGCTTTTTAAACGCTATTCTGTTAGAAATGGGTGATCCCCGTATGTATATGCGAGACTGATCTCTCACTCTGAATTCTAAAATAATTGTTTTACCCAAGTTTTTCAAGATATTAAAACGTAATTGTCTAAAAAAAAGTAGATATACCTGTTATTTTTTGGGGACGGGAGCACCTTAGTTCTCATCTACAAATTTACCAACTTTTCCTTAAAGTATTTAATATTAAAATAGTACTAAATATTCTTTAACGTTTTCTTGTATAATGTTAAAAATATCTAAACTGTAGAATGTATTGTAATGAAATTATTTGCCTAAATATTAACAATAAAACCATTCCCTATTAAAGTAAAACCGAAAAATATGCTTGGGGGGGGCATATTTTTCAGTTTCAATTTCATAGGTAACGTTGTTGCCAAGAAAACACGACAACACTAACACAGAAAAAGAACTGTTTACAGACTTCAATATAGCCAATTTTTCTTTAATTTTCAATTTGGCTTTTTTTCGTCTTTTTTTACCAAGAAATGTGGCTTCGCTTTTGAATTTGGCCTTTTTTCCTGAAAAATTTCGCTTCAAACATTTATTTTAGTTTGGCTGTTTTTCTCATGAAAATCCCTGAATCAAAAAAAAAGGCAAATTAAAAAAAAAAAAAATCTACAAGTTTTGACATCCAAACTACTTTTTACATTACTTAATTGTGACTTTTTGGGCAAATTTGAAAAAAAAAAAAAAAAAGCTCAACAGAAATTTTGAAGCCAAATTCGAAAAAAAAAGAAAGGTCAACCTGGCAACTCTGGCCCTGTGTTTAATTTTAAAATATAGAAATCGTTTTATTTTCGGTGCACAGAGGAAGTGTTGCAGAATTACTTCCCTTTCCGTCATAATAATTCTTTCTTATCAAATAGATTTAAATCATTTAAAAAACAAACAAAACAAATTTAGTCCAAAATCTACGTAAGTCATAAGGTTTTAAATAATCTGAAAATATGGATGTTAAGAAGAGAATAACATTATTATTTGTAAAACTGATTAATGATTGTTGATTTGTCATATTGACACATTTGGTACCTCCAACACACGCCAGTTTTGCCCCCCCCATATGTAACACGATGTGATTGTAAACTTTTTCCCCATTTAAAAGAAAAAGCTTCATATAAACTGCTAATCTTTTTTTGTTTTTTTTTAAATTTTTTACAACATACAAAAATAATGAAAATGCGAAACTGTTTTTATTAAACTGTTAGGTGAAAGTACCCTCGCTATTATTACATATTATTTTCAAGTTTAATTAAAGTTTTACGATACCTGTTTTATTAAATTGTTAGGTGAAAGTACTCGCGCTATTTTTAAATTTTGACTTTCATCATTTTTCCTGTTAATAACGATAAACTGGCAAAGAAAAAAAAACATAAAATCATAAAAACAAAATAATGCGCAAAGTTCAAGCTAAAATAAATAAATAAACTAGGACACACGCAAAAATTCTTTCCTTGTAAAAATAATAACGACTCACTAAGTCGAACTACGTACAACGAATTTAGGAAAACTCGTCCCGGGAAAACTCGTCTCCGGAAAACTCGTCTCCGGAAAACTCGTCCCCTTTCGCTAGGTAGGAAAACTGGTCCCGTATTGAATAAATATCGATTGAAAACACATTTTATGATCGTTCTTGAAGGAGATATTGCTTTTTAAAATAGACTATAGCCCCCCTCCATAATATTTTTAAAAAATATTTTTATTTGTTTAATGTTTTTTTTTTCTACCTAACTGGCTAAGTTCTTAGTGGTTTCACTTATTTTAAAGCGTTTATTATGTTCATACAAAGTTAATTAAAAAAATTTTTGGTTCTTATTTTAACGATGTGTTTGGAAACATAAAAACAATAATAAAAAAACAAAACAAAAAAATTAAAAACTGGGAGCGTTACTTTTTTGTTTTGGTTTTTTAATTATGATAGTTTTTTGTTGTTTATGTTTTCGTTTTCTCTCATACCAAATGCAATGCACTCATGCGTTATTTAAAATTATAATTCTATCAATTATCAACATTTATTGTCGTCCTGTCAAATTTTGCAAAAATTAACTAATAAATCAAAAGCGAAATATTTTTTGGCGCGAGAGATGCCATGTATGTGCTAACAATCTCTCGTTAACTCATTTTTAATTTTTTTAATTTTTACTTCAAAATTCTAAAATCAATCATTCAGAGAAAAAGTAATCACTAAATAAATTTATTAATCAATTTTATTAAAAAAATCCGCTATCGTTTATCAAGAATCTTTTTAATTTCATTTTTTGTTGGTTGTTTTTCCGAGGGAGATATAACCCCCCCCCCCCACCTCTCTAAATTGGTGCCCGGAAAACTCGTCCCGGGAAAACTCGTCTCGGGAAAACTCGTCTCCGGAAAACTCGTCTCGGGAAAACTCGTCCCCTTTCGCTAGGTAGGAAAACTGGTCCCTTATTGAATAAATATCGATTGAAAACACATTTTATGATCGTTCTTGAAGGAGAAATTGTTTTTTTTAAATAGACTATATCCCCCCCCCATAATATTAAAAAAAATTTTTTTTACTTGTTTGATGTTTTTTTTTTTTTTTTAAATAAAATCGATTTTCTAAGTGTCCGTTTTCTACCTAACTGGCTAAGTTCTTAGTGGTTTCACTTATTTTAAAGCGTTTATTATGTTCATAAACGAGACCGCATATTTTTTTATATTAATATAAAAAGAATTTACTTATTTACTGTTGTTATAAAAGGGTAAAATCGATTTGGGTTTGTATTACTGTACACATAGATTCGAAAAAATTGTCAAAAAACAAATATATAACAAATAAATGTTATCAAAGGCAAGATAAGTTACTTTCCTACCAAACTGGATATATTTTTCGTGTTTTTATTCAATGTAACATGTTTATTCAGCTCGAAAAACATACAGTGTTTACCGATGTATTGGACAATTCAAAATAGCGGCCGACTCTCTCTTAAACACAGTAAGTTCGGGAATAGGTGTTATAAATAATAAACTAGACAAAATACTATTAAAAAAAACACAGAATATATGTCAACCTATGTCACGGTAATATATATTGAGCGAATTTCTAACAGTATTTTGTCTAGTTTATTATTTTTCGAATCTATGTGTACAGTAATACAAACCAAAATTTTAATATTTTTTGAAATATAATTTAGAGGATTTTAGGAAAACTCGTCTCGGGAAAACTCGTCTCGGGAAAACTCGTCTCCGGAAAACTCGTCTCGGGAAAACTCGTCCCCTTTCGCTAGGTAGGAAAACTGGTCCCGTATTGAATAAATATCGATTGAAAACACATTTTATGATCGTTCTTGAAGGAGATATTGCTTTTTAAAATAGACTATAGCCCCCCCCCATAATATTTTTAAAAAATATTTTTATTTGTTTAATGTTTTTTTTGTTTTTTTTTCCTACCTAACTGGCTAAGTTCTTAGTGGTTTCACTTATTTTAAAGCGTTTATTATGTTCATACAAAGTTAATTTAAAAACTTTTTGGTTCTTATTTTAACGATGTTTTTTGGAGTCATAAAAACAATAATAAAAAAACAAAACAAAAAAATTAAAAACTGGGAGCGTTACTTTTTTGTTTTGGTTTTTTAATTATGATAGTTTTTTGTTTTATGTTTTCGTTTTCTCTCATACCAAATGCAATGCACTCATGCGTTATTTAAAATTATAATTCTATCAATTATCAACATTTATTGTCGTCCTGTCAAATTTTGCAAAAATTAACTAATAAATCAAAAGCGAAATATTTTTTTGGCGCGAGAGATGCCATGTGCTAACAATCTCTCGTTAACTCATTTTTAATTTTTTTAATTTTTACTTCAAAATTCTAAAATCAATCATTCAGAGAAAAAGTAATCACTAAATAAATTTATTAATCAATTTTATTAAAAAAATCCGCTATCGTTTATCAAGATTCTTTTTAATTTCATTTTTTGTTGGTTGTTTTTCCGAGGGATATACCCCCCTCTCTAAATTATATTTCAAAAAATATTAAAATTTTGGATTGTATTACTGTACACATAGATTCGAAAAATAATAAACTAGACAAAATACTGTTAGAAATTCGCTCAATATATATTACCGTGACATAGGTTGACATATATTCGGTGTTTTTTTAATAGTATTTTGTCTAGTTTATTATTTATAACACCTATTCCCGAACTTACTGTGTTTAAGAGAGAGTCGGCCGCTATTTTGAATTGTCCAATACATCGGTAAACACTGTATGTTTTTCGAGCTGAATAAACATGTTACATTGAATAAAAACACGAAAAATATATCCAGTTTGGTAGGAAAGTAACTTATCTTGCCTTTGATAACATTTATTTGTTATATATTTGTTTTTTGACAATTTTTTCGAATCTATGTGTACAGTAATACAAACCCAAATCGATTTTACCCTTTTATAACAACAGTAAATAAGTAAATTCTTTTTATATTAATATAAAAAAATATGCGGTCTCGTTTATGAACATAATAAACGCTTTAAAATAAGTGAAACCACTAAGAACTTAGCCAGTTAGGTAGAAAACGGACACTTAGAAAATCGATTTTATTTAAAAAAAAAAAAAAAAAACATCAAACAAGTAAAAAAAATTTTTTTTAATATTATGGGGGGGGGGATATAGTCTATTTAAAAAAACAATTTCTCCTTCAAGAACGATCATAAAATGTGTTTTCAATCGATATTTATTCAATAAGGGACCAGTTTTCCTACCTAGCGAAAGGGGACGAGTTTTCCCGAGACGAGTTTTCCGGAGACGAGTTTTCCGGAGACGAGTTTTCCCGAGACGAGTTTTCCCGGGACGAGTTTTCCGGGCACCAATTTAGAGAGGTGGGGGGGGGGTTATATCTCCCTCGGAAAAACAACCAACAAAAAATGAAATTAAAAAGATTCTTGATAAACGATAGCGGATTTTTTTAATAAAATTGATTAATAAATTTATTTAGTGATTACTTTTTCTCTGAATGATTGATTTTAGAATTTTGAAGTAAAAATTAAAAAAATTAAAAATGAGTTAACGAGAGATTGTTAGCACATGGCATCTCTCGCGCCAAAAAATATTTCGCTTTTGATTTATTAGTTAATTTTTGCAAAATTTGACAGGACGACAATAAATGTTGATAATTGATAGAATTATAATTTTAAATAACGCATGAGTGCATTGCATTTGGTATGAGAGAAAACGAAAACATAAACAACAAAAAACTATCATAATTAAAAAACCAAAACAAAAAAGTAACGCTCCCAATTTTTAATTTTTTTGTTTTGTTTTTTTATTATTGTTTTTATGTTTCCAAACACATCGTAAAAATAAGAACCAAAAATTTTTTTAATTAACTTTGTATGAACATAATAAACGCTTTAAAATAAGTGAAACCACTAAGAACTTAGCCAGTTAGGTAGAAAAAAAAAACAAAAAAAAACATTAAACAAATAAAAATATTTTTTAAAAATATTATGGGGGGGGGGCTATAGTCTATTTTAAAAAGCAATATCTCCTTCAAGAACGATCATAAAATGTGTTTTCAATCGATATTTATTCAATACGGGACCAGTTTTCCTACCTAGCGAAAGGGGACGAGTTTTCCCGAGACGAGTTTTCCGGAGACGAGTTTTCCCGAGACGAGTTTTCCCGAGACGAGTTTTCCCGGGACGAGTTTTCCTAAATTCCTCTGAGAGAGTTCACAGGTTAGTAAATAACCTCTAGTAAGTAAGTGTGAAAACAAATTTAAACTGTTAAACATTTGAGATTCTCTCAGTGCGGCTCTTTACAAAAAATTTTCTTGATATATGACAAATGTTAGCAGATGTTGATTCTGGGCTGTTTTTCTCATGAAAATCCCTGAATCAGGGTTGCCAGACTATAATAAATGTTTGAAGCCAAATTTTTCAGGAAAAAAGGCCAAAATAAGCCAAATTCAAACGCGAAGCCACATTTTTTAGGTAAAAAAGGCCAAATTGAAAATTAAAGAAAAGTTGATTTTTAACAGTTTTTTTTTTGTATTAGTTTTGTCGTGTTTTCTTGGCAAAAACGGTAAGTATGAAATTGAAACTGAAAAATATGCTTTACCCCCCCCTCAAGCATAATTTTAGGTTTTAATTTAATAGGGAACGGTTTTATTGTTAATATTTAGACAAATAATTTCATTACAATATATTCTACAGTTTATATATTTTTAACATTATACAAGAATATTTATATTAAAGAATATTTAGTACTATTTAAATATTAAATAATTTAAGGAAAAGTTGGTAAATTTGTAGATGAGAACTCTAAGGTGCTCCCATTCCCAAAAAGTAACAGATAGATCTACTTTTTTAGACAATTACATTTGAATATCTTGAAAAACTTGGGTAAAACAATTATTTTAGAATTTAGAGTGAGAGATCAGTTTTGCATATAAATTTAACATACGGTGATTACCCATTTCTAACAGGATAGCATTTTAAGAGCATATAACCAGAATTTCTTCTGCCAAAGAAGATAAATTGTGTTCTTTACAAGATTATTAACTTAAATTATTTAAATACTAGCAGGACCCGTTAACTGGTGTTGCCCGGTGGAATCATCCCTCCCTCTTTAAAAAATTAAAGTATGGTTGTTGTTGTTGGCTAACCTCAACCTCCTCATGTTAAGAACGCCCTTCGGAATAGACACACCCAACCTCCTCATGTTAAGAACGGCTTTCAGAATGGACTCCCTAACCTCCCAATCTTAAGAACGGCTTTCAGAATAGACACCCCAACTTCCCCATCTTAAGAACTGCTATCAGAATAGACACCCCATTTTGTAGGGGGAGGTGGGGGTAAAAATATTTGCCCCAAATTTAACCTTGATAATCATTGTTAGGATACCCACCCGCAAATACTATAAACCAACAAAAAAATTGGAAGGTGGTAGTGTCGGTTGGAGAGAATTTAATTTGTTTCTCATGCGTTCATACAAATCTGGTAGCCACTGATTTAAAATGCATAATACAAATCTTTATATTTCGAAAACTGCCAATTATAAATAAGATTTTCTTAATCAGCATAGTCGAAAACCTATCAAAGTCGGCATTTTAAAGAAAAGTATGAAGGTGGAGCTAACGTAAAAATTTACCTATAAAAAAGATAAACAAAGGTAATGTATGTGCAGTGTCGATAAAGAGTCAGGAAAAGAGAAGTAAACAAAATACTCCACAGAAAGTATAATTTGTCTAAAATCAAACATAACAACTAATGGTCATTTTGTGAGGATGGTTGTCAAAGTATTTGCCCCAAATGTAACCTAATAATATATAATAAAGATTCGATAAGCCGCTAAAAAAAAATTGAAAAATAAAAAAATGATACCCATACATTTTTTTTTTTTTTTTCAGGGTTTGTTTTTGTTTGGAGAGGATAGTGGCGTGTTGTTAATGTGTGCATAGGTAAATGTAAGGTTATTAATATTTAATTTACTGTTTATGAGCATTTATTATCTTTGTATTTGGTTTATTGTTTTTAAACCGGGAAGATAAGATTTTTGGTGTGTATACCTATTTTTGCCTAATACATAATTATATCAAAGAGTTTTCTTGGTAATTTATTTGGAACTGATATTTTCAGCTGTGCGTTTTTATGGATAAGCGCCAGAACAACGTTAAGAAATCTGTAAAATTAAAATTACTTATATCTATATTCTGAAGTAGATAAGGAAACTCAGCTATCCCTCCTAAAGATGTGATTCTACTTTTTTCAAATAATTACGTCTGAGCATCCAGAAAAGAAATACTTTATAATTAATTAGTTTCGCATATAAATTAAACATAAAATGATCCTCCATTTTCGGGCCATCATAACTTTTTAGGATAGTTAACTTTTTTCTATCTCTAAGTCTGACTGGCAAAATCGTAAAACCAGATGAAATCGCCTTAAAAAGTAAAAAACAGAATTTATCTCCCATAGCAAAAATATGCTCCAGTTTAGAAGAATTTAAAGATTATGACATAATTAATGCTTTGGAAGTAACATCTATTTACTATTATATATGAAATCTGAAAAAACACTTAAAATGAATAAATATGCTAGTATAATCGACAGATTTCTAAGATGGTATCAGTATTGAAAGGTAATTGGTTATTAGCTGAGACTCCACATCTGCTTTTAAACATATGATTTATTTTTAATTTACCAAGTTATGTTTTCCCTTTATACATTGCATCCAAGATTTTCATAAACTCATGAGATTTTTATCTATATCTTTCACTCCTGCTATTTTTTTCCACATTTAACCAATTTTACCATTTTTACTAGTGCCAATTTTTCCATGCCCTTTTTATTGATACAATTTATACATAAGTTCCTATTTATCTACTCTATCTGTCTATCTTATTCTTAGAGAAGAATTATTTCAGTCGCCACAATACCAAATTTACTCATGGGGGGGGGGGGTTAAACTTAAAATATCTCTAAATAAATTTAATTTTAGTCATAACTCTATCTCTAAGTCTGACTGGCAAAATCATAAAACCAGATGAAATCGCCTTAAGTAGAAAGCACAGAATTTATCTCCCATAGCAAAAATATGCCCCAGTTTAGATGAATTTTTCTTTCACTGACCAAGGACAGACTAAATAACGTATAGTGTCAGAACAAGTACTACACTTTAACGTAAGCATTGATTCATGACTGGGACAGATTACAATAAAAGAAATGTTTATCGGCGATATAATTTTTTTTTTTTAAGATTATGACATAATTAACGCTTTGGAGTTAGCATCTATTTAGTATTACACATGAAGTCTGAAGAAAACATTAAAATGAATAAATATGCTAGTATAATCGACAGATTTCTAAGATGGCGGTGAGATTGAAAGATAATTGGTCATTAGCTGAGACTCCTCAGCTACTTTTAAACATAGATATGATTTATTTTAATTTACCAAAGTTCTTAATGTTTTCCCTTTATGCATTGCATCCAAGATGTTCATAAACTTATGAGACTTTTATCTATATCTTTCACTCCTATTTTTTTTCATATTTAACCAATTTTACCATTTTACTAGTGCCAATTTTCCCATGCCATTTTTATTGGTACAGTTTGTACATAAGTTCCTATTTGTCTACTCTATTTGTCTATCATATTCTTAGAGAAGAATTATTTCAGTCGCCACAATACCAAATTTACTCAGGGGTGGGGGTATCACCTTAAAATATTGATAAATTTAATTTTAGTCATAACTCTAAAAGTAGACTTTGTTTCCAAGAAAATCTATGCATCATTGTTAAGACAAATGTGCCTATTAATCTAAGATAGTTAGAAAAATCTATAATTATTGATTTTTAAAGAAACTTTTGGGACATACTCAGGAAAAGTATAAGATTATTTTTAAACATTTTTTTTAAATACAACTTTAAATAGCTATTTGAGAGATGATTTAACAGTTATAAGTTTTTAAATTTCCATAAATTAAAAATAAATTGATTCAATTAATTTCAAAGTACTAGATTTAAAGAATTTCAAACGAAAAATCCTAACATTAATTATTTCAGAGGAGATATACTCAGTGACTGAGTGACCTGACTGGACAGAGCCAAGGTGCCAGTACTAAAAAAAATTTCTCCAGAACGGTTTCATACACAATTGTGAACCCTCCAAGAGGTTTCATATAAACGTTTAGTCAGTAAACGTGAAAAACCAATTTAAACATTTAGGTGTAAGATTCCTTTAGTGTGATCCTTTAGTCTTTAGAAAAAGATTTTTTTCCTGATATGACAACTGTTAGCAGATGTTGATCCCGGGGCTGTTTTTCTCATGCAAATCCAAGAATCGAGAAAAAAAAATGCCAAAATTAAAAAAATCTACAAGTTTCTACAGACATCCAAACTACTTTTTAAATTACTTAATTATGTCTTTTTCTTTAATAATTACTATTCAAAAATATTTACATAAAATGATCAGAAAAAGGCCTGTAATGTTTTGAAGGGTTTAATATAAGAACAGAACAAAAAGAGAAATATGAAATACGACAGGATTTATTGACTCCTCTTCCAGCCCGCGTGGGCCTCGATTACATTACATTTCTTTTCTCCCATCCCAAAAGAGTTCAATTAAGAGGAAAGAGGGTTAACAGTCCAAGGGAGATAATTCCGATTATTCCACAAGGCCAAACAGAAATTCTGAAGGCCAAACTGCTTTTAAAAAGGCCAAATTCGTGGAATTTGGCCTTAAAAAAGCCAAACTAGCAACCCTGCCCTGAATAAACAAAAAAACAAAAAAACAAAGAAAAAAAAGCCAAATTAAAAAAAAAAAAATCTACAAGCTACTTTTTAAATTATTTAATTGTGACAGAAATTTTGAAGGCTAAACTTATTTTAAAAAAAAAACAAAAAAAAAAAAACAGAAATTTTGAAGGCCAAACTTATTTAAAAAAAAAAAAACAAAAAAAACAAATTCGCGAAATAAAAAAACAAAGAAAAAAGGCCAACTTGGCAACTCTGACCTGCGCTAAATTTTATTTTGTTTTGTATGTTCACGAAATAAAATACAGGAAGTTTTGCAGAATTACTTCCCTTGTTGCCGTCATAATAATTCTTTCTTGTCAAATAGATTTAAATCATTTAAAAAGAAAACAAACAAAACAAATTTAGTACTAAATCTACGTAAGTCATAAGTTTTTAAATAATCTGAAAATATGGATGTTAAGAAGAGAATAACATTATTATTTTTAAAACTAATTAATGATTGTTGATTTGTTATACAAACATGCAAATATACGGCAGCGCTACATCTGGTTTTGTTTTATCTGTATATATATATGCAGAGCGTGCTATAGAGCGAGAATGTCATTACTGACACTTGCCGTCACTGGCACTCAGTAGTTTTTTTTTAAAAGACTCTGAGCGGAATTTAATTTAATTCAAGAGATATTCCGAGATCCAAATTTTGATTTTATTATATTGTTAGGTGAAAATACCCTCGCTATTTTTAAATAGTATTTTAAAGTTTTACGATACCTGTTTTATTAAAATGTTAGGTGAAAGTACTCGCGCTATTTTTAATTTTCCTGTTCCTATAACGATAAACTCTGGCAATCCATCCAAAAAAAAAAAAAAAATCATAATAACAAAATAATGCGAAAAGTTCAAGCTAAAATAAATAAAAAAACTAGGTCACACACGCAAAAATTCTTTCCTTGTAAAAATAATAACGGCTCCCTAAGTCGAACTACATACAACATCGGAGCCGATGCGTGCGTACGTCAGCCAAAAAAGGCGGAATTTAGCTTAAATTAGTCGAGTTCTAAAATGGCTGATCGATTTGCATAAGAAAATAAGATCCCACTACAAATATTTAAATATTGAGATTTTATTTATTTATTTTGATGATCTGGTCGACTAATAATTTCCATTCAATAATAATTCGTTAACAATTTAGAACAAGACGAAAGCGGACCTGAACGAGAATCATCCCCTCCCTCCCCTATAATTTTAATCGGTATTCTGCAGTTAGTATTTTTTCACGACCTAACCCAGTGTAAACACCCCAACCCTCCCCATGTTAAGAACGGCTTTCGAAATAAACACCATCAACCTTGAAAACTACTGCATATTAAAAGATAGGTACTTGTATAGTTTAATCAAGACAGTCAAGAATGAAAATATCGAAAAAAGGTTATATTGTACGCATCCGTTTTGGACTGAAGATCTCCGAAAAAAATAAAATTCATTTAATTTGATCGAGTAGTTTTTTGTTGTTTTTTTTAAGCGGAAAACACGTTCTTATGAGAGCGCGTTGAAGTCAGCCATTATGGAAATTGTTGAACACTCCACGGGAGATAACTCCATGTAAAGTGCCGACACTCCCTCCCCATCTTTATTACTAGCTTTTCTTCCTAAAAATCGAACCTTTGGCTCGGTATCATAACAAATTGTTTTTTCGCTGTAAAAAAAAAAAAAAAATACTCAATAAAATGAGGTGAAATTTTTTTTTTTTTTTTTTTTTTTGGAGAACTTTGTTCCGTAACGGATACGTGCGATATAACTTTATTAACCTTTTTTTCGATATTTTTTTTAATGTCTTGATTAAACTGTACAACTACCAAAAGATACTATAAAAATTATAGGGAAGGAGGTATTTCTCATTCAGATCCACCAAGAAAAAAAATTGAGATTCTTCAGGTCCGCCAAAAAGGCGAAATTTGGCATGAAAACGCCGAGTGGTTCTAAGATGGATGATCGATTTAGTAGAACGTTTCATTATCAACACTCGGAAGCCATTCGGGGATAAGTGTTATTGCGTGTACAGTAATCAATGGGATAATATCATAGTAATCATTAGTATTGAAGATTTGATAAAGTGTCTTACTTAAGGGAGCGGTTTGTCAGGAATTTGTTTATGTTGGACTTGAAGATATCCAAGTTGTAGTCAGGTGGGAAACAGGCACACGGAAGAGAGTTCCACCTTCGTGCACTTCTAAGAAAGAAGCTCTGCTCATGGAATCTGCATTTGGATTTAGGCACAGATAAAGAGTGGGGAAAATTAACGACAGTAGTTTTAGCTAGACTGGTGTTTATCATGAAAGATTGGCTAGGGGGGACCAGAAATTGGAGCTCAGACGAGCACTTACCATGGAAATAACGATAAAACAAAGACAGGTTCACAACATCTCTTCTGTGGGAGAGAGGTTGCAGGGAAGAGAAAAGAGCATCCCCCACTAAGCCACAAAGTCTATTTTGTACTCTGTCAAGACAAGATAGGGTACTTTTAGCAGCTTCTGCCCAGATGTGGCAGCAGTACTCCATCCTTGGACGTACTTGGCTTTTATACAGATAGAGAATTGCATCAGTAGTGAGATATCTTCTAGAGCGATAGAAGGATCCCACCATTTTCCCAGCGTCCTTGGCAACAGACCTGATGTACGTGTTCCATTTCAGATCAGGAGTAATGGTCAAATACAGAACTTTGTCAAAACATTGAGCCTCCCCAAGACGAGAACCATCCATTTCAATTGTTGCCAGAATGGGATCAGAGCATTGATATGTAAAGATAGAAGCTTGGTTTTAGATGCATTAAAAGTAACCAGCCATCTTTCCCCCACTGTACCATGCGTTCAAGATCAGAGGAGAGAGAATCAGAGAGAGCTTTGTCATTTACGTCCTTTGATGTGTTGCCGTAGATGGTCATGTCATCAGCATAGATGTCAACAAATGAATTAAGTATGTGTGGGCCTCTGATTTCTGACCATCAACCAATACTCTTATGAACCTATCGGAGAGAAATGATTTAACAATTAAGAAAACATTTCCAGTGATACCGTAGCTGGAAATCTTGTGAAGTAGGCCCTTATGCCATACCTTATCGAAGGCCTTCGATATGTCAAGAGTAATTGCCCTAGAAAGGAAGCCTTTTTCAAGAGATTCACTAATCCTATGGGATATAACCGTTAGCACATCTGCTAGAGATCTTGCGGAGCAGAAACCATATTGCATGTCACTAAGAAGGTTGTTTATGCTGAGGTGGCTGACTACTTCTTGATTTAATATGGATTCCAACAACTTACTCATGACACACAGGAGACATTGGTCTGTACTGAGAGGGATATGACTTTTCACCTGAATTCTTAAATACAGGGTATACTGATGAGGTTTTCCCGGGTGTTGGAATGGACTGCTCCTTAAGGCAACACTTAAACAGTTTTGTAAGTATGGGGGCAAGTTCTGGTTGGAGCTTTTTCAGCACTATAATTAAAATGCCGTCAGTGCCAGTTGCTTTACTGAAATCAAGGTTCTTAATTAGCTTGGCGACCTTACACACAGATATTTGTATGTTGCATAGTGTGTTGTCTGTTATAGGAGGAAATACGGAGAGTTGATGGCCTTCATCGCATAGGGTAGAATTAGCTGCAAAGTTCTTGGCAAATAGTTTGGCCTTGTCTGATGCTGACGAGATGACCTCAGGTCCATTGATGATGGTTGGGATAGAACGCACGCTTCTGTTCAGGATCCTATTTGCTATTTGCCAAAACTGGTGGGAACCAAGCCACTGCTCAGCTACTTTGGATTTAATGGACTGAGCATATAGCTCTCTTGCATTTTTTATTACTCTTTTAAAATGGTTGCTGGCAGTCCTGAAAGCAGCTTTATTCTCAGTACATCTATTACGTTGGTAGCTATGGAAAAAGTGATTTCTGTGCGTGATGGCAGCATTATGGGGAGAACCATGGCTAGCTGTTAGGGTTTTGTTGGAACTTTTTGGATGGTATGAATCGGTCTATGCCTACAATTAACCATTCGGCCAGGTCTGATACTATACAGGACACATCCTTTTTAAACATGGAATGCAGAGGTAGATCAGATATGAATGTACGGAAGCTATCCCAGTCAGCCATCGAGTATCGATATACAGTACGGTGGAGAGGTACGTCTGAAGACTTATTACATTTCATTTTTATCTTAACTGATACAACGGAGTGGTCGGAGGATCCCAGAGGAGATAGAACGGGACATGAGCATAGCTCAGGGGAAGTTGTGAGAAAAAGGTCTAGAAGGCTTGCATACTGACCAGTAGTATCGGGCACATGGGTGTGTTCGTGAACAATCTGAGTGAGGTCATAGGCAATGGCAAAATCATGACAGAACCTCCCCTCATCATCAGTCTTATTTCAGTGAGTCAGCCATTCCACATTATTGACATTAAAGTCACCGCAAATGTGAATGTTAGCCGAAGGATGAGCAGACAGTATGTGGTCAATTTTCTCAGATATACTCTTAAAGATAGTAACCCCACTTTTGTGGGGGAGATAGAGGGCAAATATAAATGCAGTGGTGTAAGCTAGTGCAACCTGGAAGCACAGGTAAGGTAAATCAGAGTCTTCTCTGGATATATCTCTACCACATGGAAAGCCATCTTTAATGTAGGCACACACTCCATGCCCATGGCGATCTTGGGGGTCAGATTTAGATGTTAAGTTAGAGTATCCTTTAATTATGAACTCATCTAGGGAAGTGGTCGGCCCTATGCCAGTTTCACTTAGAAAGAATATGTCCGGTTTCGTCTCCTGTAATTGTGTTTCAACCTCTGGAAGGTTGGAACATAGACACCCGATGTTGGAGAAGGAGACATGGTAGTACTTTGGAGGATGGGGCTCTAGGTTCATTCGTGTTTTTTTTCTGGAGATTTGTCATGTTGAGGTGTGGGATTTGTGGAACAGGTCGATAGACTTGGTTGGAGCAGGACAGAGAGGGAAAGTAATAGCAAAAAAGACAGGAAATTTTTTTTTTCTGCAGCACATGATAAGGTAAAGCCGTAACAATTACCCACTAGTATGGCATCGAGAGGCCCTACCAGAAACTACTACATGGTCCAGAATCCATTCACCAAATGGCAATACAGCAGCCCCGGTACTTTGCCCCTGCTGAAAGGACAGCCTCCTTAGTGGTTAATCCAATGTTCAGGTCCCTGACTATCAGGCAGATAACGTCAGCCCAGATGAAACGTTTTCCTCCAGCACCCTTACTAGTGACATGACCACAAGGATAGACATAGAAACAGAAAATTTCCGACATCTCAGGTTTCTGTTCACAAAGCACTACCGACCTGAAAAACAGCTTTTTCTTCACCCTTTGTCAGAAAAATCACTCATTGGAAATGAGGACTGAAGGACAAAAAAGGAGAAGCGAGAGTTACTAGAGCTGCCAATAACACATCCACATGCATTATCTACTCTCCATTTAAAAAAAAAAAACGGTAAGAGAGACTTATTAATATCTACTTAGTAGAAGTCCGTCGCCCCATTCCCAGTTTATGATAGTACTTGAAGATAGTCTCCCGTCCCATATTAATGCGTGATACATTTTGCCTTTATCTACCTCGAGCTAGAATGTTCGAGCATTCCAGCTCCACCCCATAATAAATATGCTATAATAGAACTTTTATCAAATTGGAAAGTCTGGTTATTTTCTATTAATTTACATTTGAAGAACTTGTTTAAAAAACTGGTTAAGAGTAATACCTTTAGGGTTACGTATTAAGTTTAGACTAGCTAAAGGTAATGCATACTGTACAGGGCTCTACATTGCAAGTAAATCACTCGCATTTGCGAGTGATTTTTTCAGCTGGCGACTAAAAATAATTAAAAAGAAAAAAAACGCTTATCTTTTTGGCGACTGTTTTTTTGTTTTTTTTTCACTGACAATCTTCCATTACTGAATGAAAAATGTCTTTACAATCTTTATATTTTTTTAAATAAAACGAGCGAAGTCAAATTTTTTAAACAATAAAAGGTTTAATCAAACAATACTTTTTCTTTTTTGAATGAAGACTGTTTAAAGAAATATCTCGAAATGAATTTGAGGTATCAAATATTTTATTCACAAGAAAGAAAAAAATACAAAAACTTTAGGCACAAGATCAAGTCCAAAAAAGGGGGGGGGTGTTAGTTGGTCTATCTCGTCTCTGTTTAAAACTTAAAAAGATTTCTCTCTTAGACAACATCTTTTATTGTGTTTACCCTTTTTAATGGGGAAGGGCGTCCTACTTAAACCCAATTTTAAAAACATTTTTTATTTACACAAAAAATACAAAAAAGATAATATTAATAAAAGTTTCATTTGTGTCGGAGTATGGGGAAAATAAAAATAAAAATGTGGTTAGTAAGACCCTCCCTACCCCATTTAAAACGATAGACCGCCTGTTTCACTTTGGTTTGTTTAGATTTAAAAAAAAAAAGAGTAAAAGATTGTAATCATGTAAAGATATATAACTCTTTTATAAGAACCTAGACATTTTATGAACAAGGGAAACTGGATCACTCTTTGATTTTTCTGTTATTTTATTTTTTCCCATAATGCATTGCATCACAACGGCCATGTTTGTTTGAAACAGAAACAACCATATTGAATGAACCCACATAGACAGCAAAGCTGATAAAAATATTTTTATTGAATTAAAAAAAGTTGTTTTTTTTTTTAAGTAAACATTTAATGATTTTAGAACCCAAAGTGGATAAAGTACTTCATAAAATACAGTTGTAAGCCACACTCTTCTGGAGGTTGAAGGTTCAATCTTCAGTGCAGGCGACACAAAATAGAATTGCAAATTACTTAGAACTTTTATATGATATCATGGTTGACAAGACGAGAGAATGCTACCCCTGGGGATTAAATAAATTGTTCTGTTCAAAATTCTGTGCAGATTTTTCAGAAAAATACCCAAGTTCAACAAGATACACCCGAAGAAGGTTACATCGATCGAAACTAATTTATTTATTGCGGACTATTATCCTCACCTTCCTTAGTTGTTGTTTCATGACGTTTCGGCCAACTATTCCTCTGGCCTTCGTCAGGTGGTTACCACGACCGGATAGGAACTCTGAATCTCCTAACTGCATTCTCAGCAATCACTGCCATCCATAGTTGTTGTCGTCTCACCACATTTTAGCCAAGTAAGCCTCTGGCTGGCTTTGGGTAGGATTGAAACTACTATCGTCAGACAATTCTCACCTGGAACCGTAGAGATTTAACATAACTATCCATTGTGCCACGTGCCCCGAAGGGCAATAAAGGTTGAATGTTTTTGTCTAATAAATCCACATTTATTTATTATCTGATGAGAATAATAGTCCGCAATTAATAAATTAATAAAATAATACTCATCTCAATAATGAATTCCAATTAAATAATATATATACCATTCGGTACGGACCCAACCATGGAAGATCAGATAATAAATAAACGTGGATTTATTAGACCAAAAAATCCAACCTTAATCGCCCTTTGGGGCCTGTGGTGCAGCGGATAGAGACGTTGAATCTCTACGGTTCCAGGTGAGAATTGTCTGAAATAGCGATTTCAATCCTACCCAAAGCCGGCCAGAGGCTTACTTGGCCAAAATGGTGGAAATGTGATGTCGTGCAGGTCTTGGAGACATAAAGAAGCGATGAGAGTGAAATAGCTTTATATAGTGCAGTTTGAATGTCTCTTTTGCAATATTTTTGCTATTATATCTATGGTATGATTCCCCAAGATTGGAAGGATTTATTTATAAACATTGTTAACCAATCAAATGAAGCCATGCTTTGCTTGCAACCAATCAGAAACTAGAATCACGCATTAAAACATGCTTGATATTTTTTTAATTCCCACACATTATTTTTTCGTGTCCAACACAAGAAAGAATTTGCTCTCCATCTGCAGACTTTTACAATCCGACATTTGTACAGATCGAATACCCAATGGAAAACCTATTCTTTGTTTCGTTTTTCATAATTCAAAGCTTCTCTGATTAACAACTGTCATTTTGTTTGAAACAAGATTTTTTGTTTTCTTCTGAAACCAAAAATAGCTTTCGATTCAAGTCTCCATCCTGGAAGACATATGGTCAAAGCAGCCATAAGAAGCACGGTTCAATTTAATATCATTATCTTGTAGGTACGGGAAAAAATGGCTGAAAAAAAAAACTCCTATGCTTCTTAAAAAGAGGGTTATCACTATTATTTATTTATTTATTTATTATTATTATTATTATTTTTTTTTTTTTTTTAATTCACACTTAAATTTTGATTGTGTTTAAACGATTAGAGATAAAAGTAAACCTCTAAAAGAAAAAAAATGTATATTTACATGTTAACAAAAATTACAGTGAAAAATGGTGGGAAAAAAACCACAAAAACACGGTCGAATTTTAAGTCAGAATAAACCAACTTTTAAAATCTCTGAGAAAACAACTTCTTCATCATTGGCTATTCGAAAGATGAACTTTATATTATTCACACACACACACACACACACACACACACACACACACACACACACTCTCTCTCTCTCTCTCTCTCTCTGAATACCCTTTATGTAAAATTACAAATGTTTAGACCAGAATTTGTCTGAGTAATTTGGAAGAGACCGCAGAGGTCAATTTTTTTTAACTTTGATCCCTATTATGACCCCTTCACATTTATTGTTTTGGGCTCAAATCAAGCTATTAAGTTAGATCCATGTCCAAGGAACCTATATCTAAAATTTTAAGTGTTTAGACCAAAAATTGTGGGAGGAGTTTGGTAGAGTTCTCAAGGGTCAAATCATTGAACTTTGACCCCTTAACAGCCAAATTTCTGTCCGAAAACAAATCATATAGATTTTCCCAAATCTCAGTACCCTGTATATCAAATCTCGAGTCTGTAGACTGAAAATTGACAGAGTTATTGCATAGGGAAATGTACACAGACAGACAGACGGACAGACAGATACACAGACACGTTCACTTTTATAGATATACTAGCATGGGTGCCCGGCGTTGCCCGGGTGTTTGGAGGTGTAGCTGAGCAAAGAAAAAAAAGAAAAAACAAAAGGTTAACTTTTTAACTTTGATCCATATTATGATCCTTTAACATTTATTGTTTTAGGCTACAATCGAGTTATTATCTTAGATCCATGTCGAAGGAACCTATATCTAAAATTTCAGGTGTTTAGACCCAAAATTGTCGGAGGAGTTTGGTAGAGTTTTCAAAGGTCAAATCGTTGAATTTGACCCCTTAGCAGCCAAATTTCTGACCGACAACGGATCACATCGATTTTCACAAATCTCAGTATCCTGTATATAAAATTTCGAGTCTGTAGACTGAAAATTGACAGAGTTATTGCGTAGGGAAATGTACACAGACAGACAGACAGACACACACACACACACACGCATGCACGCACGCATGCACGCACACACACACACACACACTTTTATAGATTTATTTATTTATTTAATCATTTCAGATGAAGTTTCATAATTTGTGCATTCATTCTTTTTGCAGACTGTTCTCCTCATTGTAGAGGACTAGGATATATAAGTCCTAATCCCTTTACAAAAGAAAATAATGAAACGAATGGAATGAAGGAAGCAAAAACTCAATTGCTGGATAAAATAAACATGTCGTTTATTTACTGTTGAAAAATGAATGTTCTAGGTATAACACGTGTTCATGTCCGCATTCGGGTGTAACCATCGTTTGTTGCGGGACTGGTGGTGTAGAAAGAAAAGGAAATGTGTGTTCATCTCACATTCGGGTCACTATCGTTTGTTCGCGTGTGGAAAGAGAAGTGAGTAATGTAGTGGAAATGGGAATGATAGTCCAGCGTGTAGACAAAGACAAAGATAGAGGGTTGACATCAGTAAAGCTGTGTGCCATGTTAGCAGTCAGCTACGAAGAGGTGTTCTCTGGCACAAGTTGTATATATAGAGAGAGAAAGATGAGAATGTCAATCCAGTTCATGGAGATAGAAAGCGTATAAAGTGTACGTACTGTTTGTTAGATTTTTGCCCCACATGGTAGCAACTGGCATGAGGCACGCGCGCATCCGCGCGCTTGCCGAAATGGCGGCGGTTGGTCCGTAGACCACTCACCTTGGAAGGCGAGTTGGAAAAGAAGGTAGCTGCTTATTGCTCTTGCTTTTATAGTTGTTTCCGGTGGTCTTTTGTGCATGCATAGATTTCCTTTGAAAGGGGAAGTGACGTTGTCCATGTGTGCGTACGTGTGCGCGTATGTGAGTACATGTGTGTACGTTACCGTGTATGTATATACACGTGAATGTGAGTGTATATACGCGAACGTGAATATATGTACATATGTGTACGTGCGCGCGTATGTTTGTGTGCGCGTATGTATCTGACAAGTAATATAGCTTGAGATGTGAACGCGTGTTTTTGTGTGAGACTAGAAAAGGCTTGCACATCATCTTCATAGTTGTTGTAATGTTTCAACAGGTTGTGGCCAACTCGTCCTCTGGCCTTCTTTAGGTGATTAATCACAATTGGATAGGAATGCTGAGCATTATCTAAAGATAGTGGTTTCAATCCTACCCAAAGCAGGACGGAGGGTTAATTGGACAAAAAAGTGGCGAGACAACAACAACTATGGAAGCCAGTAATTACTGGGGATAACTTACAAGACTCAGAATTCCTATCATATCATATTTCTATAACTCATATAAAAACCTTCCTTTTTCAACGTCCTGACAAAATGAATTCGTCAGTCAGTATATATTAGATTTCTGAAAAAAAAAAATTTTGTTTCCTTGTTGTAATGATCTTTCAGCGTCCTAAATTATCTTCAACAAAATAAACCTTAGTAAATGCTAGTTATCTCCCCTAGATTAAGATTGGATTCTGAACAAAATGTTTATACATTTTGGAGATCGGCCATTCATTTTGCACGTACCTACTATCTTGTAATAATCATAAGTTTACTTGGCCTTTTGGATAGGAACAAAGTGTAGTATCTGTTCCGGCAGATGCTGCAAGCTATGACTAGCTAGGACTAGCTATGACTAGCAAAGACCAGATGTGGGGGCAACCCCACATGCCTGACCTTTAACCAGCTCCCATTTCCCACCTCTCGGGAGCTGGCCCCCTTTTTCCCTTCCCCCTCCCTTAACTCCTCACATTAAAAATCGGCCTTGTGCCTAATTTGCTCGGTGGGGGAGCAAATAAATACCATCTGTTCTGATACTACACTTCAATTTTTCTGTCCTCAGTCAGTGGAGGAGAAATTCTTCATGACCGAGACAATTTTTATTTTTGTTCCTATTGAGAGTGGAGGAGCTGGATTTTCACCATAATAAAAACCGACCTTTTGTCTAACTCTGCCGTCGTGCGGAGGCAAGTAAATAGAAATAATCATAACGCGGGTTAAACAGAATCAAGGGAGGCAATTCATGCATTATTTCATGAGTTATTTCCCTTGAGTATCATTGTTTTTCTTTTTACATTTTAAAGTTCGAAAGTAACTATAAGTGTGGGTTAACTTAAAATGTGGCTATGTACGGGAGGCATGTTCTAATGACGACGTGGGATGTGTTATCAGTCACTATAACAAACTATTTTCTCTTGTGGATTAATGCCCCTTACTGACTGATGCGATAGGTGTATAAGAATTTATTTTCTTTATGGAATATACTTCCAAAATAAACTATTAAAGTTTTTTAAAAAGTAATAGAAATATTTTTTGTTTTTAAAAAACAGTGTTCACAAAGTGCCAGCGCGCCTTCATGCTGCCGTTTTTTTTTTTTTTACGTAATGAAATCAATTGAATTTTACGAGTTAATTTTTTTTCGATTTTTAAACTTTAAAAATCTAGCAAAATTTTTCTATGGGTTCAATTTTTACGAAATTTTCAGGGTCAATGTGAAATTTTATGCTCTTTCCAATAAACCGAACATAATATTTTAGACAAACGTTTTTTGTTTTAATTCACCTCCTCCATTTTGAAATGCCTGTTTAAATTTTAATAATTAATTTATGAACCTAAGTTTTATATATCACAAATTGAAGATAAAAGATCAATAAATAATATATTGTAAATTAAAACAAAAACGAAGTGTTTTTGGAAATTTACCTGTAATGTCCAAAGTGTAAAAAACCATGTTGATCTTTTTTTTCTTTTTTTATTTTTAATTGGAAGCCTGTGTTCTGCTTATATTGTCCAGTAAGTAATGGACGATGACGACAATATTTTCTATTTCATTCAATGTTTTCTTTTTTTTAGATATTTAAAAAAAAATCACTTAACAAAAAAGAATGAAAATATAATAAATAAAAAATTTATGTATTTCTTTGAGAAAAGAAAAAATAAATACCTCGAGTGTCTTCTTTTTTTAAAGGCAAAATCTTATAAGTAAAATTTGACTATTTTTAAACTATGAGAACACATATTTCTTCGCGAACATGCTAGACGACTAATGCAAACGTGTGGTATTTACTTCCTTCTGTCCATCCGTAGGTCAAAACAATTTTAAAAATCTACTTTCAGTTTTTGATAAAAACGTAAAATTCTTGCGTTATGGCGCCTTTTTCAAATAAGCATTTATAAACTTCTTTTATTTAAAAATAAATGGATTTTAAGATATAAATATGGATAAATTCTTAACAATGAAGAATGGAACTACACATTGATTAGTAATTTTTATAGGTAAGTGATTTTTGGGAATTTATATCGATTTTTTTATAATCGACGTTAGTTCAATTTCGTTTATTTTCTTCAACTCTTTTTTAAAGAAAACCACTTTTAAAAAAACAAATATTGCATACTTTGCTATCAAACCTGTTATTATTTTTTTAAAATTTGGTCTTTACTCCTTTAATTGAAAAATAAAAATTAGGGTTTGAATTAAATTTTTCAAGTAGTTATAAGCTTGGAAAGATAGGAAGTCGAATTATTCAATACTTTTTCACGCATTCGTAAGGTCGGTTTCTGACACTCCTACTAATGCGACCACACACTGACCAATCAGCTACTACACCGCATTAATTCTATATGTCCCTTACGGAACTAATTACCCCATCAGGAACTAGCCAGTAGCCAGCAGAGGAGCTCAGACCTCTCTCCTCTCACTCTCTGTCCACTGATTTCCCCCAGGCTGCGAATGCTTCACTGAAGACCTACCTCCACTGGACAACCTAAGGACACTTCAAGTTTCTGCCTTCGGACACAGGAACATCCTCGAACTTTCTATTCCTTTTCTTTCTTTCCCTTCGGACACAGTCCTTCTTTCGAAATAAACCTTTTCATTGTTTTGTTATAAAATAAGGTGTTAATTAATTGTTCCGTGCTTTTGTGTTGCAAATTAATCTTTTATTAGGGGCTTTATGCACTCACGCATAAAATCTTACTTGAAGATGCCTCGGACACTGCCCAACGATTGACCTCGAGATGAAATGAAATACACATGACGATGATGATGATGATGGTGATGGTGATCGTGACGATGATAAAAATCATGACGATGATGATGACGATGGTAATGATAATAGCAATGATGATGATGATGATGATGATGATGATGATGATGATGATGATGAGGAAGTAACTGGGAAATTACTTTATTAAGAATTACACTTTAAAAAAACAGAACAAAAATGCAGATCATCATAAACAAATCATCAACTTATTATTACTTTTGAATCAGGTCGAAAAGCGTCACCTAGCAATAGTTTAGTGAAACCGGGAAACCCACCCAAAAAACATGTCGTCGTCCGTGTAATGCCTAAATCTTTATGATGTACACACCTGTCAAAGAATGAAAATGTTATATTCCAAAAATCTCCTAAATTCATCGAGTTGTTCTTTTTTTGTTTTTGTTTTTTTTAATAGTGAAAATCAAATCTAATTTTTAGTGATTAATAATTTTTGGTAGCCATTGTTTATGAATAAAGGGAGACAACTCAATTTATCCTAAGACGCCAAAATCAACTTTGTATTGAATACAGATTGGCCTTAACATCGCTAAAAGCAGCAAAAAGTGATCAAGTTACACCATTTTTTGGAAGAAGATGACATCCTCGTTTCATGAAGAGCATTTACATCATAAAGATTTTTCTCTCTTTTTAATTAAGTGTCATTCTAAAAAATTCTTGTTTACTTACCTCCCCACGATTGCAGAATTAGAGAAAAGGTCGGTTTTTATTGTGGGGGAAATCCAGCTCCCCAAAAAGGGACACTCTGGATAGGAACAAAAATAAAAATTGTCTCGGTCATGAAGGATTTCTCCTCCACTGACCGAGGACAGAAAAATTGAAGTGTAGTATCAGAGCAGATACTACACCTTCTTCTTAGGCAAAAGGCCAAGTAAACTTTGGATTATTACAAGATAGTAGGTACGTGCAAAATGAATGTCCGATCTCCAAAATGTATAAACATTTTGTTCGGAATCCAATCTAAATCTAGGGGAGATAACTAGCATTTACTAATGTTTATTTTGTTGAAGATAATTTAGGATGCTTGAAAGATCATTACAACAAGGAAACAAAAATTTTTTTTTATATACGAAAAAACTTCATTTTTTTTTTTTTTTTCAGAAATCTAATATATATTTAGTAACGAATTCATTTTGTCAGGACGTTGAAAAAGGAAGGTTTTTATATGAGTTATAGAAATATGATATGATAGGAATGCTGAGTCTTGTAAGTTATCCCCAGTAATTACTGCCTACCATAGTTGTTGTTGTCTTACCACGTTTTGTCCAACTGCTCCTCTGGCTTGCTTGGGTAGGATTGTAATCGCTGTCTTCATATGATGCTCAGCATCTCTGTCCCATCATGATTAATCACCTGAAGAAAACCAGGGAATAAGTGGGCCAGAACACGGTGGAACATAACAACTATGAAAATAAGGATAACAGGCCACAAAAAGAACGAATAAATAAATTATGAAACCTCATCTCAAATGATTAAAAAAATACATCAGAAAATTTCTATATCAGCTTAAAAAATGGAACAACAAAAACTGTGTACCCATACGAAATGGGAAATTAAACCTATAAGAAACATACATGTTCTCATTTTGGAATATTTCCATAGCGCCAATTTGAGCCACAGCAACGTATGGCAGGATACAGCTAGTATATTATAGTTATTCTAAATCACATTCCCTAACACTAGCAACCATATTTGCTTCTGAACCCCACAAAACTAAGAAAAGTTTATTGAAGATTTTATACTCATCCAGAACAGTTTGCAGTTTTTCACTTACTCTTGCACCTGTGTGTGCACCAGGGAATGGAACAACTCTAAGCACAACTCTGTTCAAAGTCATTTGAAAGCCAATACCTGTCAAACTCAGAAAAAGAGCATTATCTGTTGTAGCTGTCAAAATGTATGTAGTTTAAGAAATGCTATTAATTTCAGCAAGGGACAGTTGTATTTTTGTTTTATTTTTGTAAATATATTAAAAATTATTTTGTACAAATTATAGCATTCCATCAAAAAACTACTTTACTACAAATTTTTTCAATAAGCCTATTAAATCCAGTGTCAGATGCTATAGAATATGGTTGAATATCATTTCTCTTATAAGATAATGGATCTCTTGTGACCTGTGGTCATTAATATCCGAAATTTACTTTTTGGATAATATTTAATTTGTAGTAGTTTGGTGTTACGCAAGAGGCTCGTAGTTGCTGCCACTTGTTCCTGAAATGCTTGTCCCTGAATATTCATTGTGCGTCTTTTTCTTATTTGCATCTTTTTCTTCTTTTGAAAGAACCTTTGTAAGATGGTTTAACATATTAGTCATTGTAAAAGCTTTTGCTGATTTGCCACCCTTTGATGTGATAGTTTGACATAACTTGCAAGCAGCTGTATTCTTATTCTTGGGATTGGCATCTAAATACTTCCAGCAGAAACTGGTTGCCATAATGGTTGAAGGTTGTTGTCAGTATTTCGTAATTTTTTTACGTATTTAAATTACTTATGTCTGATAGCTAATTAGTAATTTATCTCAATAAATTATGCATTATGTAAACCAGAAAAAATAAAAAATATATATGTAATGGTAGAAAGAGCCCAAAAACGAGGAACAAGAGTATGACTGATGAAGAAAGCTTTATTTTCGGTTCGCACGTCGTCACAATTTACTGTACAATTCCTGAACATGAAAACTGCAAGATGAAGTAATAATTTTCTTTAACAAATGATTTAAAGTAAAAAATAATGTTAATTCGACACGAAGAGAATCGAGGAAAATTACATTTATTTGCCTCAAATTCAATGCAGTTGTAAAAGTCTACACGTTAACAGCACGTCATGCCTATGTTTTGATATGATGTAGATGACGCATGTCTCTTCAATAAATTTTTAATGGCAAGCAAAACAAGGAGCTAACGTGTCTTGGCTTACAATATAATTGATATTAGTATCATTTATGACAACAAAATTTGCTGATGAATCGACATCAGAAAAATAATTAATCGACCGATTAATCGGCAATCCGCCGATTATCAAAGGCCGATCAATAAGTAACCGGCCAATTTGATAATCGGTATATCCCTAGTTGTCAATATTAACATACATCATGTCAACTGCCAATATTTAGTGTGGCCACCATCATTAACCACAACTGCTTTTACTCTCCTGGGCTTAGAGTTTACCAGAGCTTCACAGGTAGTCGCTGGAATGCTCTTTCATTCCTCCATGATGACGTTACAGAGCTGATGAATATTTGAGACTTCGCGCACATCCACCTTCCACTAGAGGATCTCCCAAAGCTGTTCTATTGGGTTCAAGTCTAGAGACATGCTTGGCCCGTCCATCACCTTTACCCTCAGCCTCTTCAGTAAAGCAGTGGTCGTCTCGGAGGTGTGTTTGGGGTCATTGCCATAATGGAACACTGCCATTGAGAGGAAAATAAATTAACTGTTACATAAGTTGCACATTGTGTCAAAGTATCATTTTGTCAGTGTTGTCCCTTGAAGAGATATACTTAATAGTGATGCGACGATTCCAATATTTTTCCCAATTCCGATACAATTACTGATTCAGATTCTTTATAAATCTCTAAATATTTAACTATAAAATTATCATTTTTTCGGATTAGGGTAAGAATATGTTAACTGTGCAGATATGTTCTCAAACGTAAGAATACATTGTGGGGAACAGCATACAGATTTTAGTTTTATTGGTTCATAAGAATCAATAATGATTTACTATTTTAACATTATTACCATTGGCCTTCAGGACAAGATCAAAGTGTAGCATCTGTTCTTCAGATACTGCAAGCAAAGACTATATGTGGGGGCAACCCCACATATCTGACCAGTCAAGTCAAGGATTCGTCACTGGACACTCAGTCCAACAGGTGAGGGGCCGGGAACCGGCCCAGCACCTGTTGGACTGAGGTACACCGCCTGGGTAATACCTAGGAGGTCCACCCTCCCAGGCCTTGCCACCGGGCTTTCCGGTGGGGCAAGTTTATTGCTTGCTGCCTGAGGCGCCCTGCCGACGGGGTTACTCAGGCAATTTTTAAAATTGCAGGAGTACCCCTCCTTTAGGGGAGCCTGCGGGGTTCCCACTTTCCGGCCTTGTGCCACATTTTGCTGAGGTGGGCAGCAAATAAATAACAACCCCACATATCAGACCTTGGTCAATGTAGGGGCAACCCTTCATACCAACAATTACTATCCAGCTCCCATTTCCCACCTCTCGAGAGCTGGTCCCCTTTTCCCTCCCCCCTCCCTATCTCTCCACATTAAAAAACGGCCTTGTGCCTAATTTGCTCAGTGGGGAAGCAAATAAATACAATCTGTTCTTCAGATACTGCATTTCAATTTCTTGTTCTCTGTCAGTGGAGGAGAAATCCTTCACGACTGAGACAATTTTTATTTTTGTTCCTTTTCTCCACGTTAAAAAACGACCCTGGTGTCTAACTCTGTCCCGTGGGGAGACATTGTAAATAGGAAAAGTGGAAGATTTTGTTTTAAACAAAATCAAATAAAAAAGATAATTAGAAGGATCGTTTTTGGTATTGGAAAATAGGTACAAATCTTTCCAATTCTGATACCTCAAAAATTTCCGATTTTTCCGATTCCTGATTCTGATTAATCATCTCGATCCCAATACTTAAATATCCGCAGAAATGTGATGGGTGTACTCACTTTTGTGATACACTGTACCTTGAACGTTTTTTCCCTTTTTTTTTTTTAAATCACGCATTACACGCATTGTTTTATTTTGAGATGCGCCAAAATAAGCCAGTTTCACTTTCCAATTTGTTCTTGAACTAAATGGACGTATTTTAATTGATGATAGTTGGGATAGAACACACGCTTCTGTTCAGGATTCTGTTTGCTATTTGTTGCTCAGCTACTTTGACTTGATAATTGTCTCTAATTCAAGGAACCTCTTCCCACTTTATTCCGACAGAAAACATTCTCAGAACTCATGCTTTCTGTGGGTGAATCCTCATTGTAGGGAGTTTGGTTTAATTATCAGTTTCCACCAGTCATATTGAATAGACGTGTTACATTCGTCTCCAATCCAAGGGATCTTTTCCTGTCTTATTCCTGCAGAGGGCAATTTGGAGCCTCGTGCTTTCTGTGGCTGAATCCCCATTATGTGGAGTTTGAATTAATTCCCAATTGGGAACTTGTAAAAGAATTTGCAGATTTGACACAATTTCTGTCATGGATCTTATAAGCATTTTTCAGCCAATATGGCTGTAAGAATTATTGCTATTCTCCCAAATTTTTGATTTACCTCAGTCAATAAGGATAGGCTACTTAGAGAAAGCTACCACCAGCCCAGGCGGTATGTAAAGATGCATTGCTTATGCAACTACACATTGAATCGAGAGATTCATTCAAAGGTAAGTGTTCTGGCTAGTGAATTTTGTGTGTTCAAGTGTCTTTCATCTCTGTGGACTTTCAGTAATAATAATAATAATAATAATAATAATAATAATAATAGTAACAGCATCAATTGATACCACATCAAATAATTGAGAAGGGTTAAGGAGGATGAAAAGACTGAAGAGAGAAAGCACTAACCAGACCTCCACTGGATGAGTGCGAAGACGACTAGGACCTTAGAGAGGCTTATTGATACACAAATTGCAGCGAAGAGCAATGGTCGCTCAATGGTAAATGGCTGCTACGATAGCGCAAATTAATTTGCAAAGGTTATCAAAAGAGATGGAAAGTACAGGAAATCTGGGGAAACTTGTTGCGACTCAGATTCTGTTATGGAAAATTTAAATGTGATATTCGTTTTCAGCACACCTGAACACCCTTAATTCTGTGTTTACAAAATCGGGGGAAAAAAAGGAGAAGAAAAAAAAAACAGTGCTTATGTACTTTTGATACCGCGCTACTTTTTAATATATATATTTTTAAAATTAAATTTAAGTTTAACGATATTTTTTTTTATTATTATCATATTGTCAGGCGGAAACACAGAATAGTTACAAAACACATTTCCCTCCCAATGTTAAGAATGGCATTTGAAATAATAACGTTATTATTTTAGCACGGTAGCAAAAGTGCAAAAAGACCAAAAAAGAAACAAAAAGTAATAATTCCTTTCCGTGTTTACAAATTGGGCGATCGATTTACTATAACGTTGTGACTAAAAAGTCGAAAATAATGACATTTTAAATTAAACAATTTTTTGAGGGGGGGGGGAATTGTTAGTTTACCCACCCCTCGGCATTCACCTTTAATTTGTCGAGTTTTATAGATTTTCAGGTATGTGAGAACGAATATCGCATTTATTTTTGTGCAAACAAGTAGTTATCTGTATTTGAAGACATTCCATTAGCCGCCATAACAGACTCGACTCCGCCCCCCCCCCCCAAATGTAAACACAGAATACCCCTAAAAAAATAAATTAGAGTGGTTGGTGTTCTGTCGTAGCGTAAGGTAATATTTACCAATGAAATTAAGAAAATGTAAAAAAAATGAATATAATTTTCATTACTAATGATTACTATATAATGTCCAATTTCTACTGTCTGTACACTCTTTAACCCTTATCCTTGAGTGGCCTCTTGGCCTTGATAATGTGGTGACTGATGCCTATCTAAAAAAAAAAAAAAAAAAAAATTAGGAGAGTGAAAAAAAGATTGTCCGTTTCGATATCGGGAAGCGGAAAATATCTGGAGAGGTGGGTGGGGACGGATAATTTTGGCTTTGAAGCCGAAAAATGTTGGGGGGGGGGGGATTGTTTTGGCCCTTTTAGCTCCATTTGGCTCTTTTTGGGCGTGTTTTCCTAAATTGGAAACAAGATGGCTGCCAGTAAAAACTATAGTGGATTACGTTGGATACTGAATGCCTTCAAATATGGATAACTGCGTGTATGCACAAAAAATAAATATGATATTTGTTCTCAGCATACCCGAAAGCCTTCTAAAGTCGACAATTCAAAGGTAAGGGATGGGTAAACTAAAAAAATACTCATTTTGTATTTTATTTTTATTTATTTATTTATTAATTATTTTATTTTTATATATTTTTGGTAAATGTTTACTTTAACTACAACAGAACATCGACTTATAAAATTTAGTTCTTTATAGGGGTTCGGGGTCGCTGACAACGAATCTGATATTCAAACCCGTCGCAAATTTACCGTTTGCATGGTATTAACCCCTGAACCCTCGCACTATTTTGTGCCAATTCACCGCCATCGTTTATGATGACTTCGCGCATGGACGCGCGTAGTAAGATGACCTGTCACGTCATGGAGTAATTTTTTAGCAGACATTTGAAATAACAAGTTTTCAGAAACCAAAAAATGTTGTTCATCTTTCTGTGTTGCGTAGTTTTTTAATGCTTTTTTAATTGATCTAAAAAATAAGTTTTTCCGACCGATTTACAAAAGAATTTTTATTTTATGTATTTTTTTTGGGGGGGGGGTATTCAATGTACAACATTTAACAGGTGCTTCTGCAGTTTAATTTACCGTTTTTTCCCATAAGTAACGCGCCGACATACCCCGAGCAGAACTGTTTCATTTTTCACAAAATTTACGGTAAATTGGTGGGGTGGGCGTTACTTTCGGAAAAACGGTAAATTGAACTGCAGAAGCACCTGTTGTACAAGTTCTATAATTGAATAACCCCCCCCCTCCAAAAAAAGAAAAAAAAACGAAAAATGAAAATGCTCGTGAAAACTTATATTTTTAGATCAATTTAAAAGCATAAAAAACTACGTAACACAGAAAAATTAACATTTTTTTTGTTTCTGAAAACTTTATGTCTGCTAAAAAATTATTCCGCGATGTGACAAGTCACCTTACTGCACGCGTCCATGTGCGAATAGCGGTGCTCGGTAAAAATGGCACCGGTAGTAATGGCACCGGTAAAAATGGCACCGGTAAAATTGGCACCGGTAAAAATGGCACCGGTAAAAATGGCACAAGTGAATAACTAGGTAAAAATGGCACCAAAAGGTGCTACTGAAGCTATGGGGTCCCAAATTCTAACCTCATTTTGGGTTTTGTAAAAGTTCCTATTTTCTTGCCGTCAACGAGGGCAGAGTTAGACACAAGGTCGATTTTTAATATCCAGCCCCCCCCCCCAAAAAAAAAGGGGCAGTTTTCATCGGAACAAAAGATTACAATTACCTCAGTTTAGAAGCATTGTTTATCTAAAGGTTCTTATTTAATTGCACCCCGCGAGGGCAAAGTTAGACACAATGTCGGTTTTTAATCTGGTGACTATCTAGCTCCCCAAAATGGGGTACTTAGGACTAATGAATCGCAACTTATCAAGGATAAAACACACTCGAGGATAAGGGTTAATGTGGAAGTTTTCAATTACATTAAACAAAATGCATCTTTTCTGGACAATGTAATTGTATTTTGGGGTCCTTTTTTCATAATGAATCGCTAGTTATCAAGGATAAAACACGCGGGGATAAGTTTTTTTCTTCCCTAAAACAAAACAAAATAAAAATGATCCAGAAAAGATGCACTTTGTTTAGTGTAATTAAAAGCTCCCTGGTTGACACTTATCCTCGACTGGCTTTTATCTTTGATAAAAGAAAAAAACTAATTTTGGTGCACTCTAAATTTATTTTATCATTGAATGTATTTTATCGTTGATAAGTGGGGCTTTGCCATTTTTTCTTATTTATCCAAAACTGCTATTATTGAATAAATATTGAACTCTGGAATGTTTCTGTTGAACTCGAGAATCTGCACAGAATTTCTGTCGGAGGTTGCATCGACTGATACGTTAACTAAGTGTAGTATCACTTCTGATGCTACACTCCACCTATTATCTCCCCGTTCAATGAAGAATTAATAAATCCTTTCAGACTGAGACAATTTTAATTTTTGTTCTGATCCAGAGTTCCTCTTGGAGGAGAGCTGGATATTGCCCACATAAAAAAAACGACCTTGTGTCTAACTTTGCCCTCTTGGGGAAGCAAGTAAATAGGAATACTCAAGATGAGAATAGTAGTCCAAAGCTGGAATGGAAACAGTAACACAAAATTCTCAAAGCTAAACTGTATCAATGTTGCTAATTACCAAAAATAGTTTTATTGCCTTATTAACAAATTCAACAGACACCTAAACTAAAGTGAAAGATAACACGTGTTGTCGCGTATACGTGCGAAAAGGTTTTATGACCAATTCATTTCACAGTTTCATGCTCACAGTTGAGTATGAAACGGTTCTGGGGACATTTCTGGGGTCAATCGGTCACTGAGTATATTTCTGACATAAAATTATAAACTGATTCCAATATAAATAACAGTAAAATAGGTACTTATACATGTTTGACACCCCGAGAGTACAAACAACGTTGAAATAATAACTATTTAGAAAGCCATTCTTAACATGGAGGTGGGGTGAACTATTTGGCACTTTCACCTAACAATTTAATGAAATAAAAGTAACATAATTTTTTTTAAGTTCATATTTCTTTCGGTATCAAACATCCATAAGTACAATACGTTCGTTTGTTTATAAAATAAAAAAAAAAGTTTATTTCCGCACCAAGGGGAGAGGTCATTGAATATTTAGGCTGTGAGCTATAAGACTCAACGCACAAGGAGTACTTAATTTTAAAGTATAAAAATGTATCGAACTATAATTTTAAAGTTTTAATATTTCTTTTTAATGAGTGATTCATAATTGAAAAAAACATATGCTAAAAACATTTATAGATTGTTTTCAGTATTTTTTTTTTTACATTAAGGTTGTATAAAATGTATCAAAATATAATTTTAATTCATCAATGTAGTAATTTAAAAAAACATGAAATATTTATGAAGAAACTTCTTTATATTTGAGTTTCATAAAGGTGTCGATAACTCGTCTCCATTGCCGACATGTTGCAACGCAGGAGTTCCATAAAAAAGAAACAACACTAAGTGTACATAAATTACGAGGAACGAATAACATAATGTTGATTTCTGATTTCAATATCAGAAGCCGTCATCAAATGGACTGTTCCTCGCTATAATTGTTTATGCCTAAGTTATTTTGTTTGTATTTTTGAAAAATATATAAACTGCTTATTTTTATTTTATTTTTACTTTTAGCATATCTTGCGTTTGGTAGCATTTTATTTGTTGTATATTTTACTTTTTCATTTTGTTGTCTATAGTAATAAATGTTCGATAATTCTTATTTTTAAGGCATCTATTAGTATAGACATCGAATCGAATATATGGTAAAGAAACAAATAAATAGAAGTAACTAATTAAAATAAAAGGAACTTGTTTGTAAATAAGGGAGATTTTTTAATTTATTTCTGCCCAGTGTTCAACTTATAATAGGGGAGAAGAGGTGAATGGAATTACCACACAGATGAAAAAAGTTATTTCTGACACCTGTGACGTAATAGCACTTTGGGAAATCTCAAAAACGAGATTCGCATTTAGGATCTATTTAAATTTGACAAACTTCTCATTATTTTCTGTAACACCGGTGACATCGCAGTACATGACCTAACTTTTGGAACACTTAAAACGAGGGTTAAATTTGAGACCAGATCGGTCGTCTAGCACCCTTTTTAATTCGACAAATTTCGCACGTTTTCCCATTTTAATATACTGTGAGATATTCATGCATGTTCTCGTTTTGTCATTTTTCTCATTAATCCATTACGTGCCATTTTTACCGGTGCCATTTTTACCTATTTATTCACTTGTGCCATTTTTACCGGTGCCATTTTTACCGGTGCCATTTTTACCTAAATTCGCGAATAGCATAAACGATGGCGGTGAGTTGGCACGACATAGTTCGAGGGTTCAGGGGTTAATACCATGGAGACGGTAAATTTGCGGCGGGTTTGAATATCAGATTCGTTGTCAGCGACCCCGAAACCTTATAAAGAACCAAATTTTATTAGTCGGTGTTCTGTTGTAGTTAAAGTAAACATTTGCCATATTTTTATTATTATTATTTATTTATTGGGTGCTTCTTTATTGCCGAAATTGGATACGCCATTTTATTTCACGCACCTGCTGTCCAAATGTAAGGGAGACACCATTATTTTAAACTATGGCCGAAGCATGAAATAAATTACAAAAAAAAAAAAAATTAAACTTCCGAAAGAACTATGGAAAAAGTTACTGAAAACGGGAAATGAAAACAAAAACATTTACTGTATAAAAATTTATCAAACTATAATTGTAAAAACATTTATTAAAAAGTTTCCGTAAGAAAATATAATTTTAATATAATCTAATAAAAGCAACATTGGATTTTTATTAAAAAAAAAAAAAAAAATTTTGTCTTTTTTTTTTCTTCGAACAATTAAATAAATAATTTTAAACATGTTATTGAATTAAAGCAAGTTTGAAATTTCAACAACAAATAAATTTAAATGATTGTTTTTTTTTTTTTTTTTAACGAAGAATTGGGGTTGATTTTTATTGTTTTTTGTTTGTTTGTTTTTACTTAGGAATCGAAATATAACTGTAAAAACATTGATTGAAAAGTTTGCGTAAGAAAATATAATTTAAATAAAACAATTTTGTAATGAAAGGAACATTGGATTTTATAAAATACTTTTTTTGTTTTAGTTTAATTTATTCTTTCGATTTCCGGAAGTAATCGTTCTCCACTTTAATTTTTTGGGGTACTAGTGCAGAGAGTGATCCGGACGTAAATAATAACGTTATTATTTAAAAAGCTATTCTTAACATGGGGATGGGAGGGTGTTTTGTACTTCAACCTTAGAATTGAATGAAAAAAATATATAAAACTTTAATTAAACTTGGAAATACGATTTAAAAAATAGCGCGGATCACTCTCTGCACTATCACCTTTTTTTGTTATTAATTTCATGCTTTGGGCATAGTTTCAAATAATGTTATCTCCCTTGCATTTGGACAGCAGGTGCGTGAAATTAAATGGCGTCTCCAGTTTCGGCAATAAAGTGCAGAAGAAGCACCGTTTTTTTTTGTTTGTTTGTTTTTTGTTTTTGATAATCTGGTTTATTAGTGTCCACTGAAAACATTGCAAAAAGCCGGAAAAAATTAGAGAGGGGGTGGGGGATGACGCTCGTTCAGGTCTACCGCCAAATTGAACGTCTAAAACCAATATGGCGATCTCAATTGTCGTACATTTTGTCTAATAAAAAGTTGAAAAAATATTAAAAATAATTTTTTTCGGATTTTATTTCACAGCCTTAGGGTCTAATAATGTGTTTTATATAAAAATAAATAGTTTTTATAATTTTTGTCTGTCAAATAATTTACGCCGCTAAACTACACATTTGCCGAACATTTAAATTGTTAAAAGAAATAAAGTGTGTTCGTATTGGCGATGTTTTAAACCGACACATTTCAGGTGAAAACATTATTACGTACTTACGTGTCCTGTTGAAACTATTATGAATTAACAAAAAAATTTTTGGAGGCATTTAAAGGTTTTGTGGTATTCTGAAAACGAATATCGCACATGAAATTATCACCGACAAATAGTTTGTATGTAATAACGTTATGCTTTCTGACGGCAAACCAAACAAAGCACGTCACGTGTTGTTTTGCTTATGGCGATGATAGCAAAACATTACGTAATTATGTGTCATGTCGAAATTAGTATAAAATCCAAAAATTACGAAACTTGGTTCAGTAGAAAAAGTAAGGTAAAATTTTAAATGTTATCAAAGGCAAGATAAGTTACTTTTCTACCTAACTGGATATATTTTTCGTGTTTTTATTCAATGTAACATGTTTATTCAGCTCGAAAAGCATACAGTGTTTACCGATGTATTGGAAAATTCAAAATGGCGCCCGACGCTCTCTTTAACACGGTAAGTTCAGGAAAAGATGTTATAAATAATTAACTAGACAAAATACTGTTAGAAATTCGCTCAATATATGTTATCGTGACATTAGTTGACATATATTCGGTGTTTTTTTAATAGTATTTTGTCTAGTTTATTATTTATAACACCTTTTCCCAAACTTACCATGTTAAAGAGAGTGTCGGGCGCCATTTTGAATTTTCCACGGTAAACACTGCATGTTTTTCGGGTGCTCGGTAAAAATGGCACCGGTAGAAATGGCACCGGTAAAATTGGCACCGGTAAAAATGGCACAAGTGAGGTAAAAATGGGGGTCCCAAATTCTAACCTCATTTTGAGTTTTGTAAAAGTTCCTATTTTCTTGCCGTCAACGAGGGCAGAGTTAGACACAAGGTCAATTTTTAATATCCAGCGCCCCCCCCCCAAAAAAAAGGGGCAGTTTTCATCGGAACAAAAGATTACAATTACCTCAGTTTAGAAGCATTGTTTATCTAAAGGTTCTTATTTAATTGCACCCCGCTAGGGCAAAGTTAGACACAAGGTTGGTTTTAAATCTGGGGAATATCCAGTTCCCCAAAAAGGGGCATTTTCGATCGGAACAAAAAATTACAATTACCTCAGTTTAGAAGCATTGTTTATCTAAAGGTTCTTATTTAATTGCACCCCGCGAGGGCAAAGTTAGACACAATGTCGGTTTTTAATCTGGTGACTATCTAGCTCCCCAAAATAGGATACTTAGGACTAATGAATCGCAACTTATCAAGGATAAAACACACTCGAGGATAAGGGTTAATGTGGAAGTTTTCAATTCCACTAAACAAAATGCATCTTTTCTGGACAACTTGTAGTTGTATTTTTGGGTTCTTTTTTCATAATGAATCGCTAGTTATCAAGGATAAAACACGCGGGGATAAGTTTTTTTTCTTCCCTAAAACAAAACAAAATAAAAATGATCCAGAAAAGATGCACTTTGTTTAGTGTAATTAAAAGCTCCCTGGATGACACTTATCCTCGACTGGCTTTTATCTTTGATAAAAGAAAAAAACTAATTTTGGTGCCCTCTAAATTTATTTTATCATTGAATGTATTTTATCGTTGATAAGTTGGGCTTTGCCATTTTTTCTTATTTATCCAAAACTGCTATTATTGAATAAATATTGAACTCTGGAATGTTTCTGTTGAACTGCACAGAATTTCTGTCGGAGGTTGCATCGACTGATACGTTAACAAAGTGTAGTATCACTTCTGATGCTCCACCTATTATCTCCCCGTTCAATGAAGAATTAATAAATCCTTTCAGACTGAGACAGTTTTAATTTTTGTTCTGATCCAGTTCCTCTTGTAGGAGAGCTGGATATTGCCCACATTGTGTCTAACTTTGCCCTCTTGGGGAAGCAAGTAAATAGGAATACTCAAGATGAGAATAGTAGTCCAAAGCTGGAATGGGAACAGTAACACAAAATTCTCAAAGCTAAACTGTATCAATGTTGTTAATTACCAAAAATAGTTTTATTGCCTTATTAACAAATTCAACGGACACCTAAACTAAAGTGAAAGATAACACGTGTTGTCGCGTATACGTGCGAAAAGGTTTTATGACCAATTCATCTCACAGTTTCATGCTCACAGTTGAGTATGAAACCGTAATGGGGACATTTCTGGGGTCAATCGGTCACTGAGTATATTTCTGACATAAAATTATAAACTGATTCCAATATAAATAACAGCTTACTGACCAAATATGACAGAGTTCAGTTTTGACTCACTGAAGTTGCCAGCGCCACTACTTAAAGTGAATGAATTTGTTTCCCAATTTTACAAACATTTTTTTAATCTATTTACTTATTTATTTACGCTGGTTTATTACAAACATTTTTTCGCACCATTCAACATTTTTAAATGATTAAATAAATTAGAATTAAAATAGGTACTTATACATGTTTGACACCCCGAGAGTACAAACAACGTTGAAATAATAACTATTTAGAAAGCCATTCTTAACATGGAGGTGGGGTGAACTATTTGCCAATTTCACCTAACAATTTAATGAAATAAAAGTAACATTATTTTTTTTTAGTTCATATTTCTTTCGGTATCAAACATCCATAAGTACAATACGTTCGTTTGTTTACAAAATAAAAAAAGTTTATTTCCGCACCAAGGGGAGACTGTGAGCTATAAGACTCAACGCACAAGGAGTACTTTATTTTAAAGTATAAAAATGTATCGAACTATAATTTTAAAGTTTTAATATTTCTTTTTAATGAGTGATTCATAATTGAAAAAAAAAATATGCTAAAAACATTTATAGATTGTTTTCAGTATTTTTTTTTTGGTTTTTACATTAAGGTTGTATAAAATGTATCAAAATATAATTTTAATTCATCAATGTAGTAATTTAAAAAAACATGAAATATTTATGAAGAAACTTCTTTATATTTGAGTTTCATAAAGGTGTCGATAACTCGTCTCCATTGCCGACATGTTGCAACGCAGGAGTTCCATAAAAAAGAAACAACACCAAGTGTACATAAATTACGAGGAACGAATAACATAATGTTGATTTCTGATTTCAATATCAGAAGCCGTCATCAAATGGACTGTTCCTCGCTATAATTGTTTATGCCTAAGTTATTTTGTTTGTATTTTTGAAAAATATATAAACTGCTTATTTTTATTTTATTTTTACTTTTAGCATATCTTGCGTTTGGTAGCATTTTATTTGTTGCATATTTTACTTTTTCATTTTGTTGTCTATAGTAATAAATGTTCGATAATTCTTATTTTTAAGGCATCTATTAGTATAGACATCGAATCGAATATATGGTAAAGAAACAAATAAATAGAAGTAACTAATTAAAATAAAAGGAACTTGTTTGTAAATAAGGGAGATTTTTTAATTTATTTCTGCCCAGTGTTCAACTTATAATAGGGGAGAAGAGGTGAATGGAATTACCACACAGATGAAAAAAGTTATTTCTGACACCTGTGACGTAATAGCACTTTGGGAAATCTCAAAAACGAGATTCGCATTTAGGATCTATTTAAATTTGACAAACTTCTCATTATTTTCTGTAACACCGGTGACATCGCAGTACATGACCTAACTTTTGGAACACTCAAAACGAGGGTAAAATTTGAGACCAGATCGGTCGTCGGTCGTCTAGCACCCTTTTTAATTCGAATAATTTCGCACGTTTTCCCATTTTAATATACTGTGAGATATTCATGCATGTTCTCGTTTTGTCATTTTTCTCATTAATCCATTACGTGCCATTTTTACCGGTGCCATTTTTACCTATTTATTCACTTGTGCCATTTTTACCGGTGCCATTTTTACTGGTGCCATTTTTACCAGTGCCATTTTTACCGGTGCCATTTTTACCAGTGCCATTTTTACCGGTGCCATTTTTACCGGTGCCATTTTTACCTAAATTCGCGAATAGCATAAACGATGGCGGTGAGTTGGCACAAAATAGTTCGAGGGTTCAGGGGTTAATACCACGGAGACGGTAAATTTGCGGCGGGTTTGAATATCAGATTCGTTGTCAGCGACCCCGAAACCTTATAAAGAACCAAATTTTATTAGTCGGTGTTCTGTTGTAGTTAAAGTAAACATTTGCCGTATTTTTTTTTATTATTATTTATTTATTGGGTGCTTCTTTATTGCCGAAATTGGATACGCCATTTTATTTCACGCACCTGCTGTCCAAATGTAAGGGAGACACCATTATTTTAAACTATGGCCGAAGCATGAAATAAATAACAAAAAAAAAAAAAAAAAAATTAAACTTCCGAAAGAACTATGGAAAAAGTTACTGAAAACGGGAAATGAAAACAAAAACATTTACTGTATAAAAATTTATCTAACTATAATTGTAAAAACATTTATTAAAAAGTTTCCGTAAGAAAATATAATTTTAATATAATCTAATAAAAGCAACATTGGATTTTTATAAAAAAAAAAAAAAAAATTTTGTCTTTTTTTTTTCTTCGAACAATTAAATAAATAATTTTAAACATGTTATTGAATTAAAGCAAGTTTGAAATTTCAACAACAAATAAATTTAAATGATTGTTTTTTTTGTTTTTTTTAACGAAGAATTGGGGTTGATTTTTATTGTTTTTTTGTTTGTTTGTTTGTTTGTTTGTTTTTACTTGGGAATCGAAATATAACTGTAAAAACATTGTGAAAAGTTTGCGTAAGAAAATATAATTTAAATAAAACAATTTTGTAATGAAAGGAACATTGGATTTTATAAAATACTTTTTTTGTTTTAGTTTAATTTATTCTTTCGATTTCCGGAAGTAATCGTTCTCCACTTTAATTTTTTGGGGTACTAGTGCAGAGAGTGATCCGGACGTAAATAATAACGTTATTATTTAAAAAGCTATTCTTAACATGGGGATGGGAGGGTGTTTTGTACTTCAACCTTAGAATTGAATGAAAAAAATATATAAAACTTTAATTAAACTTGGAAATACGATTTAAAAAATAGCGCGGATCACTCTCTGCACTATCACCTTTTTTTGTTATTAATTTCATGCTTTGGGCATAGTTTCAAATAATGTTATCTCCCTTGCATTTGGACAGCAGGTGCGTGAAATTAAATGGCGTCTCCAGTTTCGGTAAAATTTTACTTTAAGGCCCGTCTCACGTTCGTATAGAAGAAAATGTTTTTTTTGTAGATTTCAGTGTGCTGAAAAAGAATATGAAAACCGTTTCCGTCGGAAATTTACCGTTTGCATGGTATGAACCCCGGAAGGTTGGAAGTACGCGCGAGCGCGCGCAAACATAAGCGAGCGTTTTCAATGGCGGAATCGCGCGCGCACTCGCGTACCTGACGGCGTTTTCAGAGCAATAATAATGCTTGGCGGAAAATTTCAAAGTAGATGAAAAACAAGAAAAATAAAACAACTTTGCGGGGGAGGGGGGGATGTCGGAAAGACCCTTTTTTTGTGGCGGACAAATTTTTTTTTTTTTTTTTTTTTGAGAGGGGGGGGTTAAGTTGAAATAGCATTAATAATCTCGGAAATACTTTTTTTTTTTAAAAACAATTCTTTTTCTTCAGTGGCGGAGTGGCGGACAAATTACTTTTTTTTGGAGGGGGATAAGTCGGAATAGTTTAACATGGGTTTGTATTATTATTATATTGTAATGTAACATGCTTATTCAGCTCGAAAAACATGCAGTGTTTACCGATGTATTGGAAAATTCAAAATGGCGCCCGACACTCTCTTTAACATGTTAAGTTTGGGAAAAGGTGTTATAAATAATAAACTAAATCCAATACATCGGTAAACACTGTATGCTTTTCGAGCTGAATAAACCTGTTACATTGAATAAAAACACGAAAAATATATCCAGTTAGGTAGAAAAGTAACTTATCTTGCCTTTGATAACATATATTTGTTATATATTTGTTTTTTGACAACTTTTTCGAATCTATGTGTACAGTAATACAAACCCAAAATGTCAAAATGATAAACTTACATTATCTCCGTTGTTGGCAAATGTTCCTTGGCGCGTGTAACCGGTGGCTGGGTAGGTGCTATAAACAAATATAACTTCCGGCGCAAATTAAACCCCACACCCCCACCCACCCCAATATATACGCGGAAGAATATTAAAGATTAAAGAATATTAAAGAATTTTCGAATTTTTCGAAATTATTGATTCTTTCTATAAATAATTAATCAGGTAATTAGAAGAGTAATTTTTTTTTCAATGAATTAGTTTTCTGTTGCTACAATTAGCCCCCTCTCACCCATGCGCACTGAAGGTTCGAGGCTAACCCTTATCCCGCACCCCTCGCCTCCCACGGGAGATTATTAATTAAAAATATGGCTGCTTGTACAGATTGCACGTTAGATTATTTTCAAACCATACATTTTTTTTATAATAATGATAAAGAGTCATTAAAATTTCTGAGAAGCCATGGCGTTCTCGCATGCAACATTAGATGCGATACATGCAGCAAAGAGTGCACCTTTAGAGAGGACAAGGGTCAGTGGAGATGCCGAGGGAGTTATCTTCTTCCAAAATCGAAAAAAAGAAGATATTGTAACTTCACCACGAGTGACTATAAAGGAACATTCCTTCAAGACTGCCGAATTGCACCCTGGAAAATAATTCTATTTGTTAACCATTGGCTTAGCAAGCATTGGGACCATGCTACAATGGTTAAATGTTTAAAAATATCAACCAAAACGTCTGTTGACTGGCGGTCGTTCTGCAGTGAAGTTACAGATTTTTGGTTTTCAGAACAAGAAGCCATCGGTGGCGCTAATGTCATTGTCGAAATAGACGAGACTTTAGTGGTACATGCCAAGTACAATAAAGGCCGTCCTTTATCACAAATTTGGCTGTTTGGTGGGATAGAGAGACATAGCAAAAAAAAATTTGTTATTCCACTGGTAGGACCTGTCGGTGAAACGAGGGATCGAGGGACTCTCCTCCCAATTATATTAAAATATATACGTGCTGGGTCGACTATAATGAGTGACCGGTGGGGTGCCTACCATTCGCTCAAAGACCACGGTTACACTCACTATATGGTGAACCATTCAGAAAATTTCGTCGACCCAGCCAACTGCGATGTTCACACACAGAACATAGAGCGCCTATGGAGAGACATTAAAGAATGGGTTAAGCGCCCTGGTATTCGAAGCAAATATTTATACCAATACTTGGCCAGATATTTATTTGTGAAGGAATATGGCGAAGATGGAATTCTCCATCATTTTTTTCTTCATGCTGCACGCCTCTATCCCCCCCAACGTCCACGTCAGCGAGTGGAGCCTCCCCTCCCAATCATGGATGAATCAACCGATGAAGAAAATTAATGGATGATTTTGCCATTTTCTTTTAGGTTAACGCCCCACCCCTAAAAAAGTGTTTTGTCCGCCACTGCAAAAAAAAAAAAAAGTCTTTCCGACATGTATTTTAGTTTTCAGTTGACAAACTAAAATTATATTTTGATACATTTTCATACAATCTTTCTGTACAAAAAAAAAATTATAAATGTTTTTATATTTATGAATCACTCATTTAAAATTATATTTTGATACATTTTCATACAATCTTTCTGTACAAAAAAATTATAAATGTTTTTGAATCACTCATCTAAAATTATATTTTGATACATTTTCATACAATCTTTCTGTACAAAAAAAAAATTATAAATGTTTTTATATTTATGAATAATCGCTCATTCAAAATTATATTTGATACATTTTCATACAATCTCTGTACAAAAAAAAAAAAAAATTATAAATGTTTTTATCATATTTATTAATTGAATCACTCACTGAAAAGAAATTATATGAATACATTAAAATTATATTTTGATATATTTTTTATACAATAAATGTTTTGATTTTCATATATTTTGCGTTATTTCGTTATATGGTTTTGCGTTATCGTAGACACTTGTTTATATTTGAGGTCCACATAATGGCCCAACATCACATCCGCGCCCCCAATGTACACAGTAAAATCTTCGGAAAATGTTAAATGGTGTTCTAATTGGTAAATGTCGGTGCGTTACTTTTTGAAAATTCTATGTTTCAGGTAAAAAAAAAAAAAACACAAAAAAAAAAGATAAATTACCCCCTCCCCCAACTTGGAGTGCTTTCCTTTTCTTGTTTTATTTCTTTTTCAGCTAATTTTAAATTTTCTACCCAAAAATCCCCCCCCCCCGAACGTAGTTTGCTTGGTGAAGCCGTCGTTTATGCTACAGCGTGCATGCGCGTAGCATAAACGGAAGCTGCAAAATGGTGAAAAGTAGTTCGTGGGTTCAGGGGTAAATACCATGCAAACGGTAAATTTGCCCCAAGTTTGACTATCAGATTCGCTGTCAGCGACCTCAATTACCTATAAAAAAACAAATTAGAGTGGTCGGTGTTCTGTAGTAACCTATCTGGATATTTACCATTATTTGTAGAAAGAATCAATAATTTCGAAAAATTCGAAAATTCTTTAATTGATATTCTTCCGCGTATATATTGGGGTGGGTGGGGGTGTGGGGTTTAATTTGCGCCGGAAGTTATATTTTTTTATAGCACCCACCCAGCCACCGGTTACACGCGCCAAGGAACATTTGCCAACAACGGAGATAATGTAAGTGTATAATTTTGACATTTTTTATCATTCTGATTCCGACTTATCCCCCCCCCCAAAAAGTAATTTGTCCGCCACTCCGCCACTGAAAAAAAAAAAGAAAAAGTCATTCCGAGATTATTAATGCTATTTCAACTTAACCCCCCCTCTCAAAAAAAAAAAAAAAAAAAAAAAATTTGTCCGCCACAAAAAAAGGGTCTTTCCGACATCCCCCCCTCCCCCGCAAAGTTGTTTTATTTTTCTTGTTTTTCATCTACTTTGAAATTTTCCGCCAAGCATTATTATTGAAAACGCCGTCAGGTACGCGAGTGCGCGCGCGATTCCGCCATTGAAAACGCTCGCTTATGTTTGCGCGCGCTCGCGCGTACTTCCAACCTTCCGGGGTTCATACCATGCAAACGGTAAATTTCCGACGGAAACGGTTTTCATATTCTTTTTCAGCACACTGAAATCTACAAAAAAAACATTTTCTTCTATACGAACGTGAGACGGGCCTTAAAGTAAAATTTTACCAAAAATAGCGATGGTACTTTCACCTAACAATTTAATAAAAACAGTCTCGCATTTTCATGGTTTTTGTAAAAAATTAAAACACAGATTAGCAGTTTATTTGAAGCTTTTTCTTTTAAATGGGAAAAAAGTTAGGATGATAATATTAAATTAAATTACAATCACGTCGTGTTACTTATAGGGGGGGGTTAAAACTTGAGTGTTGGAGGTATCTAATGTCAACAATCAGGATAGTCATAATAAAGATCAAAAGTAAAACATTATTTTCTTATATTTCGGGCGCCGTGCTAAATGAGCTACAGCTGCCACGGATTAAGACAAATTGATCTCGGAATATCTTGATTTACATTCCGCTCAGAGTCTCCAAAAATAGCGACTACTGAGTGCCACTGACGGCAAGTTTTAGTTAGCTGATATGAAATCTGGCGATTAAGGCACGCACTGCATATACATACAAATAAAACATAACCAGATGTAGTGATGCCGTATATTTGCATGTTTGTATAACAAATCAACAATCATTAATTAGTTTTACAAATAAGAATGTTATTCTCTTCATAACATCCATATTTTCAGATTATTTAAAAACTTATAACTTACGTAGATTTTTTCTTAAATTTGTTTTGTTTGTTTTGTTTTTAAATGATTTAAATCTATTTGACAAGAAAGAATTATTGTGACGGCAACAAGGGAAGGAATTCTGCAAAACTTCCTGTGCACCTAAAATAAAACGATTTGTGATGACAAGCAAGTACTTTTCCTGATATTAATGCGTTTATTATCCAGTGTAGTGCTAGGTGTATCAGAATTTTTACATTGGTTGTCGCTCGTCGACAAGTACTTTTCCTAATATTAATGCGTGCGTGTTGTTTTCACTGGTCGCCATGTGTTGTTTCCGCGCGCGCAAAAACAACGCATGGCGACCAGTGAAAACAACACGCACGCATTAATATTAGGAAAAGTACTTGTCGACGAGCGACGACCAATGTAAATTTGTGTAGGCTACCGCGCGCTCGTGCGTAGTCCAAGCGTTCAGGGGTTAATACCATGCAAACGGTAAATTTACAACGGGGGGTGAATATCAGACTCGTTGTCAGCGACCCCAAAACCCCTTAAGAAAACAAAAAAAAAAAAACATAAACAAAAGTAAACACTACCGTGTCTTTTTTAACATATTCATAACAAGTATAGATTAGTTAAAAATTAATACACACTTATTATTATTGACGCGATAATTTCGTTTCGCTTAAATGTGCGTTCCGTTCCATTTTCATTTTTTACATTCGTTCACAGTCACTATCTTGTGGACATCTCAAGTCAACCTTGCCAAATATAAATAAATATTTCATAAAGTGATGTATTTTTATAAGTATTATAATATAATACTAAAAACGAAAACAAAACAGTGAAAAAAACAAAAAAACAACTGAAACAATAGCGTTTTATTTGCCCACACCGAGTCAGTAGTCACCTAATCTTCCGTTACGTATTTTTTTCTTTTCCTATGTATTTTACATATGACTAAAAACCGTTTTAGAATACTTCGAAAGGCATTAGATAACTGCTAGTCGCCCGAGGCGCCCGTACTTGAAAATGTCGATGGGACCGTCCTGGCATTTTTGTAGGCTAGAGTGTTTTCCTTTTTACTTTTGACTCGTATTTTATTATTATTTTTTAAAATATTTCCCTAATTCTGAAAATAAAAAAGAAAAAAAAAGCATTTTTTTACAAAAATCTTTAACGCAAAAACAAAACAAACAGCATGCGAATGGTCGAAAACTCGATTTTTTTCTTGTTTTTGAATCTCCAAAACTAGTGTAAATTACTAAATATAATTCTAATTTTTTTTTATGCAGATCTGTTATTGTATTTTACAAATTCTTAGGAAAAGATCACTTGTCCGAACATTATTATATTTTCTTTAACAAAGATAATATATATATTGTTTTTAAATAGCACACGATAATTTCCACTAGCAAAAATCGGAAGTGTCTTTAAAGAAGTTGCTTCTTAATCATCAGGAGCAGCAGCAATTAGACGGACATAAAGTAGACGTACGTTTTTAGTAAGACCGGTTAACATACTTAACATACAGTAAACAAAATAAATTAAGCACAGGGCCAGAGTTGCCAGGTTGGCCTTTTTTTTTGCGAATTTGGCTTAAAAATTTCTGTTCAGCTTTTTTTTTTTTTTTTTTTCAAATTTGGCCAAAAAGTCACAATTAAGTAATTTAAAAAGTAGCTTGGATGTCAAAACTTGTGGATTTTTTTTTTAATTTGTCTTTTTTTTTTTTTGATTCACGGATTTTCATGAGAAAAACAGCCCAGAATCAACATCTGCTAACATTTGTCATATACAGGGTTGCCAGACCTAAATAAATTTTTGAAGCCAAATTTTCCAGGAAAAAAGGCCCAAAAAGGCTAAATTCAAAAGCGAAGTTACATTTCTTGGTAAAAAAAAAGACCAAAAAAAAGCCAAATTGAAAATTAAAGAAAAATTGACTATATTGAAGTGTTTAAACAGTTTTTTTTTCTGTATTAGTTTTGTCGGGTTTCTTGGCAAAAACGTTACCTATGAAATTGAAACTGAAAAATATGTTTTGCCCCCCCTCCCAAAGAATATTTTTCGGTTTTACTTTAATAGGGAACTGTTTTATTTTTAATATTTAGGCAAATAATTTCATTACAATACATTCTACAGTTTAGATATTTTTAACATTATACAAGAAAACGTTAAAGAATATTTAGTACTATTTTAATATTAAATAATTTAAGGAAAAGTCGGTAAATTTGTAGATGAGAACTAAGGTGCTCCCGTCCCCAAAAAATAACAGGTATATCTACTTTTTTAGACAATTACGTTTTGAAAAACTTGGGTAAAACAATTATTTTAGAATTCAGAGTGAGAGATCAGTCTCGCATATACATACGGTGATCACCCATTTCTAACAGAATAGCATTTAAAAAGCATAACTAGAATTATGTTTTTACAAGATTATTAACTTAAATTATTTAAATACTAGCAGGACCCATTAACTGGTGTTGCCCAGTGGAAGCATGCCCCCCCCCCACCCGTAAAAAATTAAAGTAAGGTTGTTGTTGTTGTTGCCCAACATCCAACCTCCTCATGTTAAGAATGGCTTTCGGAATAGACACACCCAATCTCTTCATGTTAAGAACAGCTTTCAGAATGGACTCCCCAACCTCTCTATGTTAAGAACGGTTTTCGGAATAGACACCTCAACCCCCCCCCCCCCATGTTAAGAATGGCTATCAGAATAGACACTCCATTTTGTAAGGAAGGGGTTGTCAAAATATTTACCCCAAATTTAACCTTGATAACGTTGTTAGAATATCCACCCCCAAATACTATAAACTAACAAAAAATTAGGGGGGGGGACAGTGTCGGTCGGATAGAATTAGATTTGTTCCTCAAGCATGCGTACAAATCTGGCGACCACTGATTTAAAGAGTTCGGAAAAGAGAAGTAAACAAAATACTCCACAGGAAGTATAATTTGTCTAAAATCAAACATAACAGCTAACGTCCATTTTGTGAGGGCGGTGTCAAAGTATTTGCCTCAAATGTAACTTTGATAATCGTTTTCAGGATACTCACCCGCAAATACTATAAAGCAACAAAAAAATTGGGGGATGGCAGTGTAAAAAAAAATAACTCCAAAATCGAAAAATAAAAAATGATACCCGTACATATTTTTTCAGGGTTTGTTTTTGTTGAGGGGGGGGGGGGGGGCGATAGTAGCGTGTTGTTAATGTGTGCATAGGTAAGTGTAAGGTCATTAGTATTTAATTTTCTGTTTATGAGAGGTTATGTCTGTATTTGGTTTATTTTTTAAAACGATTGCCTGTCGTATCGCCATATTTGAAAAGTTCTGGAGCATTTCTCTATGTATTAAGAGGTAGATTCCAGAATAATCAAATTGTCAGCTCTCAACCAATGAGAATGGGCAGTATTTGAGAAGGGAGAATTTATTATTTTTGAATCGGGAAATGAAAAGATCATACTATGCCTATGAATTTATGATCCAGTTACGAGAGGTGCAAGCACAATATCTGTAGAAGTTGTATTTTTCCTCCCAGTTTTGACTGAGGGCGGTAGAAGGACTTATTATTTAGGGGGGAAGTAGGAACTACTTTCTCTAAAGATGCTGCGATTGTGATGGTGTTGCTTCTAGGAGGAAATGAAGAATTTTATGATAACGACTAAATGTGTCGAAAATGTGGTTCTAAAGCTGCATAAGATAGTGGCTAATAGTCAAGACAATAAATTTGTATGTGTCATCTGTTGTTGCAAACCTACAGTACTTTCATATTTTCACGTGTGTATTTTTATGGATAAGCACCAGGAGAACACTAAGAAGTTTATCAAATTAAAATCAAATTATATATATATATTCTAAAGTAGATGAGGACCTCAGCTATCCCTTGTTCGAATATGTTTTTTTCCTCATATACACACACCCACATGTACGCACGCACATACGCACAGACACGTACATATATTCACGTTCATGTATATACACTCACATTCATGTGCATACACACACACACACTAACGTACACACATGTACGCACCATATGCACACATGTATGCACACATGGGAAACGTCACTTCCCCTGAAAGGAATTCTAGACATGCGCAGTCAGAACACTCACCCCGATATAAAAGTCAACACAACCATTCAACTTCCTTTTTCTCCCCTTTTTGTCTTGGTTTGTCAACCAGGCAAGTTTGCATCCACAGTTCTTGGCTTGAAGACTTTTCCATGTGGATGACTGCTATTATGAACACACGGCTTTGCTGAGGCCAACACACTCTCTCTCTCTCTCTCTCTCTCTCTCTTTCCCTTTCTACATGCGGGACTGCCATTTCTCGTCCTCTACTTCATTCCTTTCTTTTCCACGCGTTTAGTCGTCAATGACTGAATGAACACTTGTTCCACCTTAAACCTTTTATTTTCGACAGAAAATAAACAACATGTTTATTGTATCCAGCAATTGAGTTTTTTTTTTCCTTCTTTCCATTCGTTTCATTATTTTCTTTTGTAGCGAGTTAGGGTATTTATATCCTGGCCCGCAACACCCTCCTAAAGATGTGATTCTAAGTTTTTCAAATCATTACGTGTGAACATCCCGAAAAAAAATATTTTATAATTAATTAGTTTGCATATAAATTAAACATAAAATGATCCTCCATTTTTGGGCCATCATAACTTTTTAGGGTAGGTAACTTTTTTCTATCTCTAAGTCTGACTGGCAAAATCGTAAAACCAGATGAAATCGCCTTAAAAAGTAAAAAACACAGAATTTATCTCCCATAGCAAAAATATGCTCCAGTTTAGAAGAATTTAAAGATTATGACATAATTAATGCTTTGAAAGTAACATCTATTTAGTATTATATATGAAATCTGAAAAAACACTTAAAATGAATAAATATGCTAGTATAATCGACAGATTTCTAAGATGCTATCAGTATTGAAAGGTAATTGGTTATTAGCTGAGACTCCACATCTGCTTTTAAACATTTATTTTTAATTTACCAAGTTATGTTTTCCCTTTATACATTGCATCCAAGATTTTCATTAATTCATGAGATTTTTATCTATATCTTTCACTCCTGCTATTTTTTTCCACATTTAACCAATTTTACAATTTTTGCTTTTGCTAGCCATGCCATTTTTATGGATACAGTTTGTACATAAGTTCCTATTTGTCTACTCTTTTTATTTATCATATTCTTAGAGAAGAATTATTTCAGTCGCCACAATACCAAATTTACTCATGGGGGGGGGGGGTTAAACTTAAAATATCTCTTAATAAATTTAATTTTAGTCATAATTCTAAAAGTAGACTTTGTTTCCACGAAAATCTATGCATCATTGTTAAGACAAATGTGTCTATTAATCCAAGATAGTTAGAAAAATCTATAATTATTGATTTTTAATGAAACTTTGGGACTTACTCAGGAAAAAGTATGTGATTATTTTGAAACATTTCTTTTTAAATACAACTTTAAATAGCCATTTGAGAGATAGTTTAACAGTTATAAGTTTTCAAATTTCCATAAATTTCCATAAATTGCTTTAATTAATTTCAAAGTACTAGGTTTAAAGAATTTCAAATGAAAAATACAAACATTAATTATTTCAGAGGAGATATACTCAGTGACTGAATGACCTGACTGGACAGAGCTAAAGCACTAAAAAAAAGTTTTCAAAACGGTTTCATACCCAACTATGAACTCTCTGAGAGGTTCCATATAAACGTTTAGTAAGTAAGTGTGAAAACAAATTAAAACAATAGATGTGAGATTCCTTCAGTGCGTGGGGGGGGGGGGGGGCTAAGTCTTTAGAAAAAGATATTTTTCTGATATGACAAATGTTAGCTGATGATTCAGGGGCTGTTTTTCTCATGCAATTCTATGAATCGAAAAACAAAGCCAACATTTCAAAAACCTACAAGTTTTGACATCCAAACTACTTTTTAAATTACTTAATTATGACTTTTTCTTTAATAATTACGATATAAAAATATTTATATAAAATCAGAAAAAGGCCAAATTTGAAGCCAAATTTGAAAAAAGGCCAAACAGAAATTTCGAAGGCCAAATTGCTTTTAAAAAGGCCAAATTCGTGAAATTTGGCCTTAAAAAGCCAACCTGGCAACACTGGTCATATAGCAAGAAAAAAATCTTTTTATAAAGAGCCGCACTGAGGGGATCTCACACTTAAATATTTCAATTTGTTTTCACACTTACTTACTAACCTCTCAGAGAGTTCACAGTTGAGTATGAAACCGTTTTGGGGACATTTTTGTAGTCCTGGCTCCTTTGCTCTGTCAAGTCGTATCACTCTGTCGAATTTAGGAAAACTCGTCCCGGGGGGGAAAACTCGTCTCCGGAAAACTCGTCTCCGGAAAACTCGACCTCGGAAAACTCGTCCCCTTTCGCTTGGTAGGAAAACTGGTCCCTTGTTGAATAAATATCGATTGAAAACACATTTTATGATCGTTCTTGAAGGACATATTGTTTTTAAAAATAGACTATTGCCCCCCATAATATTTTAAAAAATATTTTTACTTGTTTAATGTTTTTTTGTTGTTTTTTTTTAATAAAATCGATTTTCTAAGGGTCCGTTTTCTACCTAAGTGGCTAAGTTCTTAGTGGTTTCACTTATTTTAAAGCGTTTATTATGTTCATAAACGAGACCGCATATTTTTTTTATATTAATATAAAAACAATTTACTTATTTACTGTTGTTTATAAAAGGATAAAAGCGATTTTTCTACCTCGCCGACTATGTTGTTTGTTGTTTAATTTATTTGGAATCGTTTATTCGGTAAAGAAAAAAACATGTCGAGTGTTACGTGAGAACGAAAAATAATGTCCGGTATATCACATCTTAGGGGTCTTGATAATCGCTAAAAAATAGAAAATTAAAGAAATTACTGAGGGAGATTTGGTTTTAAAAAGAAAATAATAAATTTTAATATTTTTTAAATATAATTTAGAGGGGGGGGGAAAAAAGAATTTAGGAAAATTCGTCCCGGGAAAACTCGTCTCCGGAAAACTCGACTCCGGAAAACTTGACACCGGAAAACTCGACTCCGGAAAACTTGACACCGGAAAACTCGCCCCCTTTCGCTAGGTAGGAAAACTGGTCCCTTATTGAATAAATATCGATTGAAAACACATTTTATTATCGTTCTTGAAGGTGATATTGGTTTTTAAAATAGACTATAGCCCCCCATAATATTTTTAAAAAATATTTTTACTTGTTTAATATTTTTTTTGTTTTTTGTTTTTTTTAAATAAAATCGATTTTCTAAGTGTCCATTTTCTACCTAACTGGCTAAGTTCTTAGTGGTTTCACTTATTTTAAAGCGTTTATTATGTTCATAAACGAGACCGCATATTTTCTTATATTAATATAAAAAGAATTTACTTATTTACTGTTGTTTATAAAAGGGTAAAATCGATTTTTATACCTCGCCGACTATGTTGTTTAATTTATTTGAAATCGTTTATTCGGCAAAGAAAAAAAAAACACAGAAAACAAACAAAAAACATGTTGAGTGTTACGTGAGAACGAGAAATAATCACATCTTAGGGGTATTGATAATCGCTAAAATATAGAGAATTAAAGATATTGGGTTTGTATTACTGTACACAGAGATTCGAAAAAGTTGTCAAAAAAACAAATATATAACAAATAAATGTTATCAAAGGCAAGATAAGTTACTTTTCTACCAAACTGAATATAATTTTTGTGTTTTTATTCAATGTAACATGTTTATTCAGCTCGAAAAACATGTAGTGTTTACCGATTTTATTGGAAAATTCAAAATGGCATCCGTCTCTCTTAAACACGGTAAGTTCGGGAAAAGGTGTTATAAATAATAAACTAGACAAAATACTGTTAGAAATTCGCTCAATATATATTACCGTGACATAGGTTGACATATATTCGGTAGTTTCTTAATAGTATTGGTTGTATTTTTAAATTTCATGATATTTGTGGATTCGTTTTTTTCTGTGATCATTTTTTCAGTTTCTTCGTAACTTCTGAGTGCTACCTTGAATTGGCTAAAAGTCATGGGTTTTTCTTTCTGGGTTATCACGGTGGTAAATGGCTTGAAATCACTCGGTAATCTCTTAAGGACCATGGAAATTAACAGACTGTCACTTATAACTTCACCAGACATTTTGAAAAATTTGCAGTTGTCTCGGCTCTTATAATATAATCAGTAATAATTTTGGCTTCCATTCGTTTTAGAGAGGTCAGTTCAGTGTATAAAGAAATAATTTTGGGTTTTCCTTTTGATAAATAATGCTCTCTCAATATGTTTAATGCTTTGCAGCCGTCGTCCAGGGCTTCTCTCATTACCAGTGATAGACTTCGGTCATCTAAACACTGTATTAATTCCGCAAAGACAGTTGCGTTCTTTTCAATGAATTCGGGGTCGTTTCTGTTTTCAGGCCGTGCCTTCAGCACTTTGTGTAGCTTTCGGGCTCGCAGATATCCTAGAAATTTAACTTGCCACAATTCAAATTTTGATTCGGATCCATCGAAATAAAGACACACGCTGGGCCCATAACCTCTAGAAGTGTAAGCCATTTTGAGTTTCAGAACAGTTTCAGATGGTTCGCTGTTACACACAAGTCCTGGGAGGTGACTTGTTTGTAGTAGACAGTTCCACAGAACAAAATATTCTTACCGTGTCGAAACCCGGGAAAAGAACATGTGAAATTGCTCCAGAAAAGGTTTAATATTTATGAAGCAACTCTGGTTTCTGATTGGTTGGTAGCAGAACGTGAATTAATTTGATTCGTCGGTTCTTAGCAGCATCGTTTATAAATAGAATCGTCCTACTGTGTGGGATCATACCCCATTATACCCAAAAAATTGCAACAGATTGCAAGGGGGAACCAGAGATTGGAGCTCAGATGAGCACTTGCCATGGAAATAACGATAAAACAAAGACAGGCTTGCAACGTCTCTTCTGTGGGAGAGAGATTGCAGGGAAGATAAGAGAGCATCCCCCACTAAGCCTCGAAGTCTATTTTGTACTTTGTCAAGTCAGGATAGGCTGTTTTTCGAAGCTTCAGCCCAGATGTGGCAGCAGTACTCCATCTTTGGACGTACTTGGCTTTTATAGAGATAGAGAATTGCATCAGTAGTGAGATATCTTCTGGAGCGGTAGAAGGATCCTACCATTTTCCCAGCGGCCCCGGCAACAGACTTTATATACATGTTCCATTTCAGATCAGGAGTAAAGGTCAAACCCAGAAGCTTGTCAAAACATGAAGCCTCCCCAAGACGAGAGCCATCCATTTCAATTGATGCTAGATGAGGAACAGAGCATTGATGATGTAAAGTTAGGAGCTTGGTTTTAGATGCATTAAAAGTAACCAGCCATCTCTTCCCCCACTGAACCACGCGCTCAAGATCAGAGGGGAGGGAATCAGAGAGAGCTTTGTCATTTACGGCCTTTGATGTGTTGCCATAGATGGTCGTGTCATCAGCATAGATGTAAACGAATGATTTAAGTATGTGTTTGGGGAGATCATTGATGTAGATCAGGAAGAGAGTTGGGCCCAGGATGGACCCCTGGGTGACTCCAGCATTAATACTGTGGGTCTCTGATTGCTACACATCAACCACTACTCTTATGAACCTATCAGAGAGAAATGATTTAATTATTGAGAAAACATTTCCAATTATACTGTAGCTGGAAATCTTGTGAAGTAGGCCCTTATGCCAAACTTTATCGAAGGCCTTTGATATGTCAAGAGCAATTGCCCTAGAAAGGAAGCCTTTGTCGAGAGATATTGGATATAACTGTTAGCACATCAGCTGTAGATCTAGCAGAACGGAAACCATATTGCGTGTCACTAAGGAGGTTATTTCTGCTGAGCTGGTTGACTACTTCTTTATTTAATATGGATTCCAGTAACTTACTCATGACACACAAGAGACTTATTGGTCTGTACTGAAAGGGAGATAACTTATCACCTGAGTTCTTAAATACAGGGCATACTGATGAGGTTTTCCAGGGTGTTGGAAAGCACTTCTCCTTAAGGCAACGCTTAAACAGTTTTGTAAGTATGGGGGCAAGTTCTGATCGAAGCTTTTTCAACACTATAATTGGACTGCCGTCTGGGCCAGTTGCTTTATTGGAATCAAGGTTTTTGATTAGTTTGATTATTATATTACTTTTAATTCAATTGTTTTTGGTATATATGTTCTTATTGTATGTGTGCGTATATATGTGTGTGTGTAGTTACATATGTGTGGTGTATGTGTGTTATATGCGGGTGTGTATGCATGCATGTATGTGGGGGTGTATATCTATGTACATGTATGCATATGTGTCTGTATATGTATGTATGTATGCATGTACACGAGCTCGACAATATTTTTTGGACAGTTTAGTATTTGACTTTCCAAGTACGATAGAGTGGCGAAATTCCTTCAATAGAATAGCATAAACATATAAAGACAATACCTGTAATAAAAATGGAAGAAAATCGATTAGACAATGGAAAAATATTTAATTTTCATCATTTTTTTTACGAAACACACGTGACATTATTTTTTGGACGTCGTTAAAAAACTGTTAATAGTCTGTAGTATTACCTTTCTTCTCAATAACTTTTATCAATCTCTCTTTTTTCATTTTTCTTCCTTTGAAGATTGTAATGCTGGGTATGGGGCAGCCAAACCAGCTGCCAACATTGCCCCGCTTTTTATTGAAACCAACCGAGAGCTTTTTTTAGTATCCTCGCTGTTCCCTTAATTGCAATTATCTGGATCTCTTTTGCACTTGGTTCACCAGGAATATTAGTTAGGTAGGACTTCAGGTTCTTCTTCATAAGCCCTGTAGCACCTATGATAACTATTGATAGATTAATTTTATCAATCTATCTTCATAATGACCAACTCTACGTGTTTCTATTAGTTGTTTTCTTGGCATCTGATTGAGCCTCTTTTGTTATTTCAGGTCAATCATAGACAAGTTGCGCAAGCATTTCCCAAACATTTTCCGTTAAATTTAAATCTGGGCTTTTTCCAAAATAGTCATAATCACTTTAGCCATCGGTTCTTTCATGAGTTTTGACACGTGGATGCTGCAATTGTCTTCTGTCTTCTTATCCTTGGTAGAGCTTTCTTATCCAGCAATATAGCTTTCACTGTTCCGTCATCCTTCCAGTGATTCCAACCATATATTTCCATTAGCAAAGATCATACCTCAAACCATAACTTCTCCTGCTCCCATCTGTCGTTTGTTCAGTACAACAGGCTCATCCCTTCTTGACCAAGTACACCATCCATCGGGCCCATCAAACTTGAAACGCTTCTCATCAGTAAATATTACCTTCTTAAGTCAACATGCTTTGTTAACCACCTTTTAGCACTCTCCAGTCTTGCTCCTTTGTGTTTCTTTGTTAGTGTAATTTTTTTCTTAGCCTTTGCATACTAAAACCAATCCTATGCAGCGTTCTTTGTACTGTTCTGACGTTTACATCCAATTCACATTTCTCCTTCACTTTTCTTGCTGTAACTTTTCTCCAGATATCAAAAGCTGTGTCACAGTCCTCTTCATTCTCCTTTCAGTCCTCTTGCCAATTGATCTTTTCTGTCCTCTTTTCTTTTTCCGCTCAGAGTTTGTCTTCCGCATGTACTTGACCGTTGATTTTAGCAGCTTCAAATCCATGGCAATCCTTCTGATGCTGAGGCCATCTTCCTGTTTCTTCCATCCCAAACAAACGACTTTTTTTGAATGCATTTTACCTCATTAAACTTAATTGTTTGGCCAGTAGAATAGAACAGATAATTGATTCTAATGATGACAGCTAAGTGCACAAGAAGAAAATTGGCACACAGCAGCATATACATGAACATAACTCTTAATAAAATAGGATTTTTTGTCATGTCCGAAAAAGTATCGCACAAGTTTTCATAAAAATCACAAAAAACAAAAATTATGAAAGCCAAACAAAAAATGATTACACTAGTAGTGAATTTTCACTCCTCAACTATGTACTTACAATCTCAAAAGTTTTTTGCACTAATAACCACCTTGAAGTACTTTTTTTAAAATGTCCGAAAAATATTGTCAGGTCCCTGTACATGTGTACATGCATATGTGTGTATATGCATGTATGTGTGTGTATGTGTATGTATATATATATGCATGTATACATATGTATATGTGTGTATGTGTATATATATGTATGTGTGTATATGTATGTGCATGTGTTTATGTGTGCATATATATATATGTGTGTGTGTATGTGTATATATATATGTGTGTATATGTACATATGCTTATGTATGTGCACGTATTGGAATTCAGTTTTTGAGATGAGCATTACATATATATATTTATTTTTATTTTGGACTATTATTCTCATCTTTATTGGTTGTTGTTTTTCACAACGTTTTGGCCAATTATTCCTCTGGCCTTCATCAGGTGGTAACCGCGATGGATAGGAACTTGGACTCTCCTAACTGCATTCTCAGCAATCACTGCCATCCGTAGTTGTTGTCGTCTCACCATGGTTTGGCCAAGTAAACCTCTGGCACACTTTGGGTAGGATTGAAACCGCTAACTTCAGACAATGTCCATCTGGAGCCGTAAAGATTCAACGACTCTAGATAGCGGTTTCAATCCTACCCAAAGCGTGCCAGAGGTTTACTTGGCCAAAATATAAAGGACCCCCTCCCCACTTAGAGGGTGCCTGCCAAACCCTAGTTCCTTTACAAACCAGAATGAAACGGGGGAGAGGGGCAGTCTATCAATTTAGATGAGTTAGGGAAGGTCTCACTGACCACACTTTTATTTTTTTTTATTACATTTTCACCCCAAACAAGACACATTGCCACTTTGATGTAGGGGGCTACTATTAGGGACACAGGCTACAGGAGTACTAGGTGGGGAGTTGGGCAGCAAGATGTTGGTTCACGTTACACTTGAACTTCTGCATGTCAGTACAGTTGGGGAAGCAGGAACCTGGAAGGGAATTCCAAAGTCTAGCTGTCCTGGGGAAGAAACTACTGGAGTAGAAGGCTCTCTTACATATCGGGATCTCAACTGTGAAGGGGTGGGATTTTACTGCTTATCGGGTTTGTCGGGGGTATTTACATAGAGGGGGTACAAGATCGACGCATTACTATTCGCCAAATAGCCCAAGATGTCAAGATTAGTACAGGGTCTGTGGGAACTATCATTCATGACCATTTGCATATGCATAAGGTGTCTGCCAGATGGATTCCCAGGTTGCTCACAACATTCCAGAAGCGAAAACGCGTCGAGTGCTCGAGGATGAATTTGGAGATGTGCAAAAAGATGAGTCAAAGTTTTTCAAAAGACTGATTACACAGGATGAAACCTTGCTCCATCACTATAAGCCAGAGACCAAAGCCCAGTCAATGCAGTGGAAGCACTTGGACTCACCACCTCCAAAGAAGGCAAGGGTGCAGCCCTCCGCTGGCAAAGTCACAGTCTCACAGTCTTCTGGGACCAGGATGGAATAGTGATGACAGATTTCCTGGCAAAGGGTACCACAATTACAGGAGCCTATTATGCTTCACTTTTGAGGAAATTAAATGAAGCTATCAAAATCAAAAGGCTGGGCAAGATCAGCAAAGGTACCCTCCTCCTGCAGGACAACACTCCGGTCCACAACTCGCATGTCGCCAGATCAGAGGCACAGGCGTGTGGTTATGAAATCCTTCCCCATCCTCCCTACTCTCCTGACATTGCACCCTCTGACTTTCACCTCTTCCCAGCCATGAAGTTGTTTTTGAAAGGAAAGCGTTTCCCAGATGATGCATCCTTGATTTCTGAAGTCATGTCGTGGTTGGAGGACCAACCTGGGGTGTTCTACAAAAACGGTCTCCAGAGCTGCATCAAACAATGGGAGAAATGCATAATTCTGGGTGGTTCCTACGTAGAGAAAGACTAATAACTGTGCCAAGTTTCATTGCTCTACTGCTATGGGAAGTGGGTCAGGGGCATTACTTATTGCACGCCCCTCGTATATATATATATGTGTGTGTGTGTATGCGTGTATATATATGCATATGTGTGTGTATATATGTATATATGTGTGTGTGCATGTGTGTATACATATGTATATATGCTTATATATGTATATATGTGCACATATTTGTATATATGTGCATGTGTGCATATGTATATGTATGTTTATGTGTACATAAATATATATATGTGTGTGTGTATATATATATATATATGTGTGTGTGTGTGTGTGTGTGTATGTTTTTTTTACCCTTTAATAATTACTAGCAGGGATATCCGGCGTTGCCCAGGTGTTTAGAGGTGTGTGTGCTCGGGGGGGGGGGGGGGGGGTAAATCAAAACAAAAGAATAAGCGAAATAATCACCCTGTTTAAATATTATAAAAAAAATGTGAAAACTTCAAAAAGTCAAAAAAAAAAAAAAATAATAATGCAAGGCAAACGAACGATGTTAAAATTTCTTAAAATCGGAAAAACAAAAACAAAAAAGAAAACGTGAATGTGATGGAACCCCCCCCCCCCCAGAAAAACGAACGTTAAATCTTTTTTTAAAAATCTTAAAAATACTCCCCCTCCAAAAAAAAAAACATGTGAAAAATGGCTTAAATAAGCCTGTTTCGATATTAAAATTTAAAAAATCAGTGGGTACCCGGCGTTGGCCAGGTGTTTTTTTTTTGTGTGTGTGTGGTAGGTCGGGGGTGAATAAACGAAGTAAAAAAAAAAAACAACAGAAAAACGAACGTTACGTGAAAAATGGCTTAAATAACCCTGCTTCAATATTAAAATTTAAAAAATCGAAAAAAAAAAAGACATCTCACACCACAATTCGAAGCCAAAACGTTTAGATAATGACCAAGCGCTCTAACCAACTGACCTACCAGGACGTACACGAAATTAGTTTATTTTTTTTAATCTTTAAACTAAATCAGGTTACGACGTCGTATGACGCATGCGTAGAAGCGAATTCGTCATGAGAGGACGGTTTTTTCTGAAAAATCAACTTAATTTTTTTAAAACAATAAACATTTAAAAATATGTTTAAAAATATTATTTACCTTAAAATATACAAATTTATTTTCTTTTTTTTTTGGGGGGGGGGGGGGCTCGTTTTAAAACTATATCTACCTTAATATTTTCTTTAATTTTCTATTTTTGAGCAATTCTCCTCCTAAGACGTAATCCTCTTATGTCGGACATTTTTTGTTCATAAGTAACACTCGACATTACTTTTTTTTTTTTTTTTGTAACTAAATAAACTTTTTAAAATAAGTTGAAACACCAAAAACTTTCAAAGCTAGGTAGAAAACGAAAACTTAGAAAAATTAATTTAATTTTTTTAAAACAACAGTAAACGAGTAAACATATTATTAAAAAATATTACTAAGTAATGTTGAGTGCGACATTACTTGTTATTTTTTTTTTTAACTAAATAAACTCTTTAAAATAAGTTTAAACACCAAAAACTTACAAAGCTAGGTAGAAAAGGAAAACTTACAAATATCAATTTAATTTTTTAAAAACAGTAAACAAGTAAAAATACTTTAAAAAAATATTATGGGATGTGTATTATTACCTAAAAATATACAAATTTATTTTCTTTTGGAGGGGGGCCGTTTTAAAACTATATCTACCTCTTTACTTTTCTATTTTTGAGCAATTATCGAGATTCTTAAGACGTGATCCTCTTATGTCGGACATTTTTTGTTCATAAGTAACACTTGACATTACTTTTTTTTTTTTTTAACTAAATAAACTCTTTAAAATAAGTTGAAACACCAAAAGCTAGGTAGAAAACAAAAACTTAGAAAAATTAATTTAATTTTTTTAAAACAACAGTAAAAAGTAAAAAAATATATATTTTTTTAATATCATGGGATGTGTATTCTCTTTTAAAGACAATATCTTCTTCAAGAACGGTCACAAAATGTGTTTTCAATCGATGTTTATTCAATAAGGGACTATTTTTCCTATCTAGCAAAAGGGGACGAGTTTTCCGGGGTCGAGTTTTCCAGGGACGAATTTTCCTAAATTCCTGAGATATATACGAAGAAAGTGAAAGAAAATGCTTTGAGGAAATAATCATTAAAAAAAATACGTTATTTGTTACTTATTTGCCGCGTTATTTGACCAAAAAGAAATTGGGGGTTTGTATTACTGTACACATAGATTCGAAAAAGTTGTCAAAAAACAAATATATAACAAATAAATGTTATAAGATAAGTTACTGTACACATAGATTCGAAAAAGTTGTCAAAAAACAAATATATAACAAATAAATGTTATAAGATAAGTTACTTTTCTACCAAACTGGATATAATTTTCGTGTTTTTATTCAATTTAACATGTTTATTCAGCTCGAAAAGCATACAGTGTTTAGCGATGTATTGGAAAATTCAAGATGGCGGCCGATTTTCTCTTTAACACGGTAAGTTTGGAAAAAGGTGTAATAAATAATAAACTAGACAAAATACTGTTAGAAATTCGCTCAATATATGTTACCGTAACATAACTTGACATATATTCGGTGGTTTTTAATAGTATTTTGTCTAGTTTATTATTTATAACACCTTTTCCTGAACTTACCGTGTTAAAGAGAGAATCGGCCGCCATCTTGAATTTTCCAATACATCGGTAAACACGGTATGCTTTTCGAGCTGAATAAGCATGTTAAATTGAATAAAAACACGAAAATTATATCCAGTTTGGTAGAAAAGTAACTTATCTTGCCTTTGATAACATTTATTTGTTATATATTTGTTTTTTGACAACTTGTAGGGGACTAGGATATATAAATACCCCAATCCCGTTACAAAAGAATAATGAAACGAATGGGAATTGAAGGAAACAAAGACTAAAGTAATGGATAAGATAAACGTCGTTTATTTGCTGTTGAAAGAAATGAACATTTTAGTTATAACATGTCCGCGCGTATGTAACCAATATCCATTGCAGGACTGGTGTTGTAGCAAGAAAAGGAAATGTGTTTTCATCTCAAGTTTGGGTCATTATTGTTTGTTCGCGCGTGGGAATTGAAGTGAGTGTTGTAGTGGAAATGAGAATCCAGCGTGTAGGCAAGGAAGAGGATATTAGAGTTGTCATCAGTTAGTAGTCAGCTATGCAAAGGTGTTCTTAGTGGCCAGTAGTAGATGGAGAGAGAAAGAGGGAGAATGTATACATACAGTTATTAGCTCGTGTCCCATACATAGTAGGAAGTGGGCGTGAGGTGCGCGTGCACGCGCGCCGAAACGGTGGCAGCTTGTTCGCCCAACCTCTCTAGTTGAGAGTTGGTCCTAAAAAAGAGGATTAGAAACAGCTTGTCTCCATGTTTTATACTCGCTTCTGGAGTGTCTTTTGCGCATGTGTATTTCCTTAGAAAGCGGAAGTGACGTCATCCATGTGTGTGTTCGTGTTCGCGTGTGTGAGTACATGTGTATACGTAAGCGTGTGTGTATATATACATGAATGTGAGTGTATGTACGCGAACGTGAATATGCATACATGTGTGGACGTGGGCGCGTATGTTTGTGTGCGCCTATGTATATGACAGCTTGAAATATGAATGTGTGTTTTGTGTGAGACTTGAAAAAGGCTCGTACAAACTTTTTCGAATCTATGTGTACAGTAATACAAACCCGAAATTGGAGTTATCGCCCTCTAACAATAGCCGCCGTCTACATACTGCACAAGTGCCCCCGAAATGAATTTTCAACGATACCTCCCCTCCCCATGTTAAGAATGGCTTTCGAAATAATAACGCTATTATTTCAGGGCGGTACCAAAATTACATAAGACCGTGTTTTCTTTTTTGTTGTTTCGTAATAACACAAGAATTGTTTAAACTAAATTAATTCTTCTAAATATAATAGTTGCTTTCTTTGATAATACGTGTTTTCTTTCTTTTATTTTTGTTTCGTATTAACACAAAAAGTTTTCAAACTAAATTATTTTTTTAAATAAATATTTGGTTTCGTTTTTCGTATCTTGACTCCGTGAGTTTATTTTTTTAAAACAAGAGATAAAAATTATTATTTTTTCTTTTTTAAGAACGCTCATAAAATGTGTTTTCAATCGATATTTATCAATAAAGGACGAGTTTCCCTACCTAGCAAAGGGGGGGGGGGTCTGGGTACGAGTTTTCCGGATACGGGTTTTCCGGGGACGAGTTTTCCGGGCACATATTTTTCAGAACGAGGCTCGTCTGCGGGACCTATTTCTTTAAGCAACACGGCTGTATTTGTTTTTATTTATTTATTATTATTATTATTATTATTATTTATTATTATTTATAATCATTTTTGGTATTGTTTTACTTTAAGGCCCGTCTCACGTTCGTATTAGTGGTGGGACGATTAATCGGAATCGGAATCGCATCGTTAAAAAATACCTTAATTTTCCGATTCCTTCATTACGATTCTTTTAGTCTGATGTTGAAAAAAAGAAAAAAATTTCCTGATATTTCTAACCGCAAGAGAGAAATGTAGCATGTTATAAAAAGAAACCAAAGAAATTCATTATTAACAGGGCAATGCTTAGTGCCCCTCCCTTACAAGGTTCATTCATTCAGATCTATTGTAATCAAAACTACAAAAGAGTTAACTTGAAAAGAAGTATGCAGGGCTCTACATTGCGAGTAAAAATAAAAAAAACGCTTATCTTTTTGGCGATTGTTTTTTTTTACTGACAAATCTTCTAATACTGAATGAAAATGCTTTTTCAACTTATATTTTCTTAAAATAAAACGAGCAAAGTCAAATTATTTAAACAGTAAACGGTTTAATAGAACAATGTACTTTTTTTTCTTTTTTTAAAAGAAGGTTTTTGAAAGAAATATCTCTAAAATGAAATTGATCACGTTGTATTATTTCGCAAAGTTTTGACAGTTGTCGGCTTCTTTTGATATTTCCAAAAAATCGACCCCATACCTATCTCTTCCAAACCTAAAGTTATTAAATAACCCCTTCGTTAATTCAAGGGTAATTAATTCAATTCAGTCAAGTTTTTTTTTTTAATTTCATTGAAATAAAATCCATTTTTTAAATTTTTTTCTCCAGAAAAGATAAAACCCTGAATTTGATTATATTAAAAGAAGAATAATATAATCTTTTTTCTAGAATTTTAAATTGAAAATTAAAAGTGTTTTGCGCAGTTTTTTGCCGAACGAAAAAGAAATTAATATATATTTTTTTAAAAGGTTTTGTAATCAATTAATTTTTATGTCTAAATAATATTTACGATTAATTAAATAATTTCATTTTAAAAAGTATTTATGAATAGAATTTTACTTAAGACTTATAGTTTAGCAATATTGAACCACATCAACCATGTGTGAATTGAACACAGTCAACCAAAAAAAAAAATTCAAAAGAAAATGCATATTTGCATTTCATTATGTAAACTTTTATACATTGGTTTCAAAAATTAAATTCTATAAGTTTTTTTTGTTAACTACCGGTTGGTACAATTTACCGCCCCATCCCTTTATATTTTTTTCTTTTTGTCTTTTTTAGCGGATTTTTTTTTTTTTTTACACAGTGATCACCACTTATCAAGGCCCGGAAGCCACTCAGGAATAAGGGTTATTGCAATTACATTACGTTAGTGTGGAGATTTGATGAAGTGTTTAATTAGGGGGGCGGTTCATTAGGAATTTGTTAACATTGGACTTGAAGACATTCAAGTTGTAGTCCGGAGGAAAGCAGGCAGACGGAACAGAGTTCCACAGGTGTGCAGTTCTAAGAAAGAAGCTTTGTTCATGGAATCCGCGTTTTGATTTAGGCACAGATATAGAGTGGGGGAAATTTTTCACAGTGGATTCAGCTAGACGGGTGTTTTTCGTGAAAGATTGGCGAGGGGGGACCAGGGATTGGAGTTCAGACGAGCACCTGCCATGAAAATAATGATCAAACAAGGATAGCTCACAACGTCTCTTCTGTGGGAGAGAGGTTGCAGGGTAGAGAAAAGAGCATCCCCCACTAAACCACGAAAACTATTTTGTACTCTGTCAAGGCATGATAGGTTGTTTTTGGCAGCTCCTACCCAGATATGGCAACAGTATTCCATCCTTGGGCATACTTGGCTTTGATATAGATAGAGAATTGCATCAGTAGTGAAATATCTTCTGGAGCGGTAGAAGGATCCCACCATCTTTCCAGCGACCTTGGCAACAGACTTGATGTACGTGTTCCATTTCAGATCAGGAGTAAAGGTCAAACCCAGAAGCTTGTCAAAACACGGGGCCTCACCCAGATGAGAGCCATCCATCACAATTGATGCCAGCTGGGGATCAGAGCGTTGATGATGTAAGGATAGGAGTTTGGTTTTGGATGCATTAAAGGTAACCAGCCACATCTTCCCCCACTGAACCACGCGCTCGAGATCAGAGGAGAGAGAATCCAAGAGAACTTTGTCATTTACAGCCTTTGATGTGTTGCCGTAGATGGTCGTGTCATCAGCATAGATGTCAACGAATAATTTAAGTATGTGTTTAGGGAGGCCATTGATGTAGATCAGGAAGAGAGTTGAGCCCAGGATTGACCCCTGAGGGACTCCAGCATTTATATTGCAGGCCTCCGATTTTTGTCCATCTACCACTACTCTTATGAGCCTTCGGAGAGAAATGATTTAATGATAGAGAACACATTTCCAGTTATACCGTAGCTGGAAATCTTGTGAAGTAGACCCTTATGCCATACCTTGTCGAAGGCCTTTGATATGTCAAGAGCAATTGCCCTAGAAAGGAAGCCTTTGTCAAGAGATTCACTAATCCTGTGGGATATAACCGACAGCACATCTGCGGTAGATCTTGCAGAGCGGAAACCATATTGGGTGTCACTAAGAAGGTTATTCCTGCTGAGGTGGTTGACTATTTCTCTATTTAATATGGATTCCAGCAACTTACTCATAACACACAGGAGACTTATTGGTCTGTACTGAGAGGGAGAGGACTTATCACCTGAATTCTTAAACACAGGGCAAACTGATGAGGTCTTCCAGGGGGTCGGAAAGCACTTCTCCTTAAGGCAGCGCTTAAATAGTTCTGTAAGTATAGGAGCAAGTTCTGGTTGAAGCTTTTTTAACACTATAATTGGGATGCCATCAGGGCCAGTTGCCTTACTAGAATCTAGGTTCTTGATTAGCTTGGCGACCTCATGCACGGATATTTGTATGTTACCTAGCTTGTTCTGTGTTGTAGGAGGAAATATGGGGAGTTGATGGCCTTCGTCGCATAGGGTAGAATTAGCTGCAAAGTTCTTTGCAAATAGTTTGGCCCTGTCTGACGCTGACTAGATGACCTCTGGTCCATTGATAATGGTTGGGATAGAACGCACAACGCCAAAGTCCAAAAAAAGTCTTCCATGGAAACTTTTTGAAGTTGATGAAGATGATGAGTTGAAAGCCATTTGCAAAGTCTGTCAAATTAAAATATCGCGAGGAATAAAACCATCTAACATGACCACAACCAACATGTTAAAACATTTAACTATGATGCATCCAAATAAATTGGAGGAGCAAAATAAAAAAGAAAAGGAACAAAAAATTACCAACTAGTCACTCAGAGCAGTTTTATTAGTGAGGGTCGAAATCGCAGTGTCTTTTTTTTTTTTTTTGTCTACGTCACCATCTAGGTGTCACCAATTTTTTTAACCCTCCTTAACTTCAAAGAGTAAATACAATATATACAACTAAAAAAATAATTTTTAAAAATGCTGATTCTATTCATGAAAAATTCTTTTAACTAGAAATTAAAACTTAGGTAAAGATAGCTGACTGACAGCAACAGTAGCACTGGTTAACTACTGAACCACGTGGAAAGGTGTGGGGGGAGGAAAAAAAGGAAATTAAATGATGATAATAAATTATGATAACCGTCTTTGAAAGGCACTAAACTCCTAAAATTTACTTCTTTAAAATTTTAGGCGGCACTCCCCGGCGATTTTAAAGCACTCTCTCTCTCAAAAAAAAAAAAAAAAAGATTTAATTTTTAAGTTTGGGAAAGATATATTTATTATAACCAAATTCTTGTACGAAGACTGGATCTACTTTATTGGACGTTAATTTGTGAGATAAGTAATTTTTCAATGTTTAATATGTTTTTAAAGTTTCAATTATCAATTAAATTTTTTTAATTGCGTTTATTTTTCAATTTATTTAAAAAAAACAGGGTTTTAAATGTATTTTTCAAGGTAACAAGCTTCGAAAGAAGTCTAATAAAAAAAAATCACTTAATTTTTAATTTCGACAACCCTGAGAATTTAATTATTAAAAAAATATTGAAATGTGACATTTTTTTATTTAATATTTCTATTAGTTCAATTAATTTTCTTTCAATAATTCATTTCACTCAACAAACTTCACCATTTTTTTTTATCGTTTTCTGTAATTTTGGTAATTATGTTTGCTCAATTTTATCTAATTTTTCATTTGTTTTTATAGTGGTATCATTTTTATATGTGTTCCTTTGATATACCCTATTTCAAAATTAGTTTGGCTAAACTTATTCTTCACGTTAGAAACAACGTGTAAAAGCAATGAAAAAGTAAGAAAAAATAATAGGTGTTAACTACTCCTTGTGAATTATGGAGGTCTGAAGAACTGCCGTCACAAATACAACTATCAATAGCCAAACAAAAAATCGTTTTTGAAATTCCTTTAATTGTAACTTTTTGCTATACCTACCTTTTTGGTATAAAACACAAAAACTTTCGATTAATGGTATTTCTCATATATGGTCGTTAACTTTGGAAAGGTTATTTTGTATTTACGGCGCAATGTCACATGGTATATTGTTTTTTTTTTTTTTCATTACGCACGTTCATTTATAAATTATTAAATTAAATATTTATCTTTTTTTATATTTAATTAGTATATATTTTCTTTCTCTTGCGCTATATTTTTTTTTATTTAATTCATTAAATCTGTTAATTATGAGGACCAAAATAATGAATCGTGTGTATTTATTCTCTAATTTTCTTGTTTTTGTTCTGTTATATAAATTCTATTTTATTTGTTTTTTCTCTGAAGGATAAATTCTATTTTCTTTGAGTTTTTTTTTCTGCATTCCAATTAAGTAAAATAAATTTTCTCTAAAATAAATTTTGCTAAGTTTTCCGTTTAGTTTATTATATAATAATTTTATTTAAACCAAAACACGACGGTGTACTGGTGTAGACATAAAATATCTCTTCCAAAGTTAGGGAACATATTTGGGAACTACCGACCATAAGTATAAAACTACCTGGTATATTTCAAAACAATAATTCCCTAGGAATCGGAATTGGAATCGTACTTGGTATCGGAATCGTTAATCAATATTTTCCTGGAATCGGAATCGTATAAAAATTAGGAATCGTCCCAACACTAATTCGTATATAACAAATTTTTTTGTTTTGTAGATTTTGCTGTGCTAAAAACGAATCTGCAAACTGTTTCCGTCGCAAGAAGAAATAGTTTTCATGATATGAAGAAATTACTTTTTCGAAAAGTGGATGATCACTTTTCGATGTAAATTTAACTTAAAATGAGCACCCATTTCTGGCCACCTGAGAGAGGGGGCATTTTTTGTGTATTTATTGGCTAAAAAGTTTTTTGTTTGATTTCTTTTGCATGGTATTAACCCCTGAATTATGGGACTATTTTCCATTTCACAGCCCAGCCTTCGTTTACGCTACGCGCGAGCATAAACAAAGGTTGTTAAATGTGCACTCGCGTACCAAACTGCCTTGTCACAGTGTAGTATTGGCGAAAAATTAAAATTAGACGAAAAACAAGTAGTTTTCCATATGCGCGCACTTGCGCGTACAAAATGGCTACTCATGATAACATATAGAATTACATGGTTTAATATTTGGAAAACTACTTGTTTTTCGTCTAATTTTAATTTTTCGCCACTACTACACTGTGACAAGGCAGTTTGGTACGCGAGTGCACATTTAACAGCTTTCGTTTATGCTTGCGCGTAGCGTAAACGAAGGCTGGGTTGTGAAATGGAAAATAGTCCCAGAGTTAAGCGGTTAATACCATACCGTCATAATATTCGACGGAAACGGTTTTAAAGCACACCCAAAACTACAAAAACTATTTTTTTCTATACGAATGTGAGACGAGCCTTAAAATTATACCGATTTTTTTTTAATTTCCTCTTTATTGAAAAATGAAAACAGAAAAAGAAATTGAAAAAACTTTTTAGCCAATAAACACTAAAAAAAAAATGCCCCCCTCTCTCAGGTGGCCAGAAAGTGGGCACCCATTTTAAGTTAAATTTACATGGAAAAGCGATCACTCACTTTTCGAAAAAGTAATTTCTTCCTATAAGGAAAACTATTTTTTTGCGACGGAAACGGTTTGCAGGTTCGTTTTTAGCACACCGAAATCTACAAAAATATTTTCTTATATACGAACGTGAGACGGGCCTTAATGTAAAATTTTATCCTACTTTTTCTACTGAATCAAGTTTCGTAATTTTGGGATTTTATACTAATTTCGGCATGACACGTAAGTACGTAATGTTTTGCTATCATCGCCATACGCAAAACAACACGTGATGTGCTTTGTTTGGTTTGCTGTCGGAAAGCATAAGGTTATTACATACAAACTATTTGTCGGTGACAATTTTACGTGCGATATTCGTTTTCAGAATACCACAAAACCTTCAAATGCCTCCCAAAAAAATTTTGTTAATTAATAATAGTTTCAACAGGACACGTAAGTACGTAAAAATGTTTTCACCTGAAATGTGTCGGTTTGAAACATCGCCAATACGAACACACTTTATTTTTTTAACAATTTAAATGTTCGGCAAATGTGTAGTTTAGCGGCGTAAATTATTTGACAGACAAAAATTATAAAAACTATTTATTTTTATATAAAACACATTATTAGACCCTAAGGCTGTGAAATAAAATCCGAAAAAAATTATTTTTAATATTTTTTTCAACTTTTTATTAGACAAAATGTACGACAATTGAGATCGCCATATCCCCCACCCCCTCTCTAATTTTTTTCGGCTTTTTGCAATGTTTTCAGTGAACACTAATAAACCAGATTATCAAAAAAAAAAAAAAAAAAAAAAAAAAACGGTGCTTCTACACTTTATTGCCGAAACTGGAGATGCCATTTAATTTCACGCACCTGCTGTCCAAATGCAAGGGAGATACCATTATTTTAAACTATGCCCAAAGCATGAAATTAATAACAAAAAAAGGTGATAGTGCAGAGAGTGATCCGCGCTATTTTTTAAATCGTATTTCCAAGTTTAGGGTTTGTATTACTGTACACATAGATTCGAAAAAATTGTCAAAAAACAAATATATAACAAATAAATATTATACAGGGCAAGATAAGTTAATTTTCTACTTTCCAATGTAATGAAAGGAACATTGGATTTTTATAAAATACTTTTTTTGTTTTAGTTTAATTTATTCTTTCAATTTCCGGAAGTAATCGTTCTCCACTTTAATTTTTTGGGGTAGTAGTGCAGAGAGTGATCCGGACGTAAATAATAACGTTATTATTTAAAAAGCCATTCTTAACATGGGGAGGGTGTTTTGTACTTCAACCTTACAATTGAATAAAAAAATATATTGTTAGAAATTTTAGAATGCAAGGGCGATAACTGCTAGATGGTTCCAATCACGCGATTATTTGACCAATGAAATTGCATTATTTCAGTTGCTGCGGAGGATTCAGGAATTGGCGGGAATATTGTGTTTCTTCAAACAGATTTCCATTCCGTGTCGAGCAAAGCAGACGCGTGGTGTCTCGCTCTGTGCCAAATGAACTAAAGGCAGGGTTCTATTCTATTTGTTATCTCCGCTCACTTAAATGTGGATACAAGCCTGAGGCAAATGTTTATGGACTGATTACATTCATCTTCATTGCCCGCAGGAGGGCATCCTTTATTATGGAACATCGATCGCAATGTGCGTTGTTCTTATTTGACTAGTCTGGAAGGATTTTGAAGAACCCTCAACCACTTCTACGAGCGGCCGAATTCAACCAGCATCTTCACAGAAGAAAACTACCTACACCTTTCGAGGCATAAACTACCCGCCATTTGGCCGAAGCTAAAGAGGTGCACTCTTTTGCAATTATGGACTCATTTTACCTTTCTTGTAAATAAAATATTCTTGGAATTTAAGGTGAGCCTTTGTTGCTGTTGTGAGTGTCTCTTTCATTCTGCCAAAGGCAAAAACGAGTAAGAGAAATTCTTACACCGTTTTTATTGCAAAAGAAATCCCCCCCCCCCGCTCCAATTTTTTTTTTCTTATGAGTAATAACGTTCTTATTGCATAAGATTTCGATTCCCCCCCCCCCACATTGTTTTGGATTTTTTCCTTTCATTGTGTCGCCTTTAAAAAAAATAATATTTAATATTCATTTTATATTTAATTTGTAATGGTCCTTAAAAGACCATGTGCTTTGAAAAAAAAAAATAATATATTGAGTATTCATTCTTATATTAACTTGTAATGGTCCATAAAAGAACTTATTCATTGAAAATAAATATTATTTCATGTAAATTGTTAACTGAAGTTTTCATTCGTAAAAAAAAAAATACCTTTCAAATATTTTACGATAGTTGTAATCGTTTAAATAATGTATGGAAAGTAATTATATATTAATTCTTGAATTTATAATTGATTCATTGTTGAAATGTGTTGTCGTAATGTCGGTCTGAACTTTCCTTATGGGTTTAAATTTCTTGTTCATTGAGAGTTTCGAATTTTGTTGACGTAACCCCCTTCAGATAATAGTTGATTCTCGTCGGAGAATCTTTTTCGCGCCCTTTGCTTTTGTTTTCCCACGTGGGAAAGGCCATTTTTTTTTTTTTCGTGTTGTCCTTCGAACATGGCAAATTCAAATCTCCTTGGTCGAATAGAGGCTAAGAAGTTTCATATAACGGCTTCTTTGGATTGGATGAACGAGAGAGGAGGTGGGCGTTGTATAAATAATTTTTCTTCCGACATCGAGAAACTGTTGTCTGAAGTGGACGATTTATTAGATCAGTTAATTTTGAGGTCCCCAGATGAGGAAAGACTAAATATCTGTCGTGACTTCGAAATGTTTAAGGCGGGAGTCCACGACAGACTGGCTGAGTTCCAGCCGGAGATTGAGAAATCAAGGGATATTGTCCCATGAAAATGGAGTTGGAGTGCCTTCCCCCCTTTAGTGGGGATCCAACTCCCAATAAGTTTGAATTCCGTGGGTTCCTAAGGAAATTTGAATTCTGTACTGCGAACATGAAAAGTGCAGATAAATTATTATTGCTAAAATCCAAATTATCAGGAGAGGCGTTTTATATTATTTCTAGGTTTGATGTGATTTCCGAGAATTACGACGCAGCTTTGGAGTGTCTGAAGGAAAAATATTTAAATTCTTCAGCAATTATGAACAAAATATTCGATGACATTATTCTGCAACCAGAGCATTATGCGTCTTTGAGGGATATCAGAATCCTCCTCCAGCGTGTCAAACTAGAACTGACGGAGATGGATAATTCCTTTGGCACGGATTTTCTTACAGATAAATCCACCTCAGGAAGATTAATAGCTCATATTCTGTTCGCTAAATTTTCGAACAGTGTTCGCAGAGAAATAATGAATAAATCCTGTGAACGGTTTCCTTCTTTAAAGTCTATTTTAACGTATATGTTTGACGTTATAGACATAATAATGGCGTCGCCTTTAAATGCGTCAAGGCGGGAAAATTTCCCGCCAAACATGTCGGGTTCGTTGAATGTTGGAACCCTCATGGCGAAGAATTCAGAGCCAAAACAAATCAAGTCCTTTCAGAGTAATAACTCTAAGTCTTTCGTCAAAAATGGCGAAAATAAATTTTGTAAATTGTGTCAGGTTGATGGTCACCTGACAAGAGTTTGTTCTAAATTTCCAAATTCGGAATCTAAAATTATTCGAGCGAAAGAATTAAGATTATGTCTCCGGTGCCTCGGTGAGCACTCAGAGTCCAGTTGCAGGAGGGTGAAATGTTCCCCTTCCATTGCAGTAATTGTGGTTTAAAAAAACATTCCTTAATGTGTCCTAAAGGCTCTAGGTCCTTTGTGGGACGTACTTTCATGGCGGATCAGGACAAGAGTATTAGTCCTGTACTCAAGATATCTATGAAGGTTAAAGGGCACCCGGTTTATTTTTTCTGTCTGATAGATACGGGTAGCCAAAAATCCTTTTTCTCTAAAATAATTCTGGACCGGTTGATTCACAACCGTAATCTAAATCCTGAGACGGTACAAATGTCCGTCAATACCCTTGTAGGAAATAAGTCCTTACATCTTTCAGAGCTGGAAGTGTCTATTAAATTGGGACATCAGCGTCCTTTTTATCATTCTGCATTGTTTGCTGAAAATTTGAAATTGAAATTTAACGTAAACAGGTTCGACGAGATTACGTCGAATTTAACTGAAAAAGAGTATAAGTTTTGCCCTGGTTATTCTGAACTAAACGGTTCTAACATTCTCGGTATCATTGGCCTGGATCTTATTCCTAGAATCCATAATCTCAGTTTAATTAAGTGCTTGGGAGGTTCCGCTTGGAAACTCCCCAATTATATCATTCCCTTCGGTGAGGGGTCAAGTTTTTTTAAACAAAAATAAGGCTGTGGAAAAATTGCCAGCCTTCGATTAAATTATTAAAACACTTCCTATGTGTCAGTCATATTTAATTGATAGTGTATTAAAGCCAGTAGCATCTTACAAGGATGTGCTGCAACCTTTTTTTGACGGTCCTGCTGTTGAACGTGGAGTAGAAAAGTTTTTTTTTCTCTGGACTCCATAGGCATCGAGGATGCCAACCAGTTGTCTTCAATTGATAAAGAAAAAATAAATGCCTTCGAAGAGGCTATAGTTCTCAAGGAAGGAAAATATTACGTCAAGCTGCCTTGGGAGCATGACAAGCTTCTCAAGGTGGAGTCCAATTATGTGCCTTCACTGCGAATAATGCATAGGGTGGCCCAGTCCTTGGAAGGAAAAGGACTGTATAACGATTGTATACAGGTTTTCAGAGAATACAAAGACTGCGGAATTATCGAACCTTTCTCCGTTCCTCATGGAACTTATGAGAATTATAAATGGATTCCCCATCGGCCAGTAATTAAAGAAGGTCTTGGAATAACTACAAAAATCCGCCCTGTTTTCAATTGTTCATTGAAACGTAAAGGTAGCATTTCGATTAACGACGCTGTTTATTCGGGTGTTAACATGACTGCATTGTTGCTAGATATTCTACTAGCTTTCCGAAAAGAAAAATGTGCTTTTGGGCGATTTGCGCAAAGCTTTTTTACAGATCAGGTTAAAATCTATTGAAGATAAAAATAGATTTTGTTTTTTCCTCAAGGTAGATGGCAAATTGTGCGCCTACCGATTTAATACTATTATATTTGGGTTCAATGCCAGCCCTTTTATATTAAGCTTTATACTTAAGCATCATGCCAAAAAATATGAAGCCGATTTAGCTTCACATTCGATTTCCAATAATTTCTATGTTGACAATTTAGTTACTACTAATAGTGACCGAGATACTTTAACTCATGTGTATAATAAAATCCGCGACAGACTCGGAGAAGCGGGGTTTGAACTCCAATCCTGCAACTCCAATTGCACGAGCATACAAAATAAAATGATGGAAGATGGTACTATCTCGTCTTCTTCCCCCACCTTTGAAAAGGTGCTGGAGTATCAATGTTCTGTTGAAAGAGATACCCTTAAACTCGCTCCATCTGTAATAGATGGCAATGCCAATACCAAACGCAAGATATTATCTCAAGTTTCAAGTGTATATGATCCATTATCTTTACTTCTTCCTGTCACCGTGCAGGGGAAGATTATTATTAGTCAACTGTGGAAAAAGGAGTTGTCTTGGGATCAACAAATCCCTGAAGAAGTTAAGGCCATGTGGCAAGCACATGCCAACGAGCTGAATTGTATAGGGGACTTTGAATTTCCTAGATGTACTCTCCTAGCGGAATCCCCTGTTGAAATTATTTGCTTTAGTGATGCTTCTAAGCACGCTTATGGGTTTTCCGTGTATGCGAAACAAGGTGCTCAGTGTTCCTTGATATTTGCCAAGGCAAAAGTGGCACCCATCAAGGGAAAATCACTACCTGTTTTGGAATTATTAGCTATATTTCTAGCATTTAAAGTTATTCCACAAGTTTTGGGTGCTCTAGCGCCCATCAATATCAAATCCTTTTTTGTCGTGTCTGACGCACAAGTAGCCCTGTCATGGATTTTGAATGGGAAGGCTGCGAGAAAAAATATGTTTGTAGAAAATCGCATGTCAGACATTAATAAGTTCATTGAAAGCATTAAACTTAAATATGGGATAAACCCTAAATTTAGATATGTTCCTTCGTCGGATAATCCGGCTGATCTTTTAACCAGAGGTATTACTGCCTCTAAGTTCAAACAATTTTTCAAATTTTGGACCTGCGGACCAGATTGGCTTAATCAAGTTGAAATCAGCTGGCCCACGTCCCCCTTGCCTTGTCTTAACAATGTTAACAGGAAGATAGTAACATGTATGTTTTCGGATGAAACTGCTTCTAACGAGAATCACTTGCCAATTAAAATATCTGATTTTTCCTCATTAACTAAGGCTATTAATGTCTTAGAAAAAGTTGTGAGATTCGGTGATAAATTACGTCACCGAAAGACTGACACCGTCAAGAGAGCTAAATCGTTGCTCTTCTCTCATTTACAAAGGGAAGCCTTTCCCACAAAACTTGCTTATTTGCAACAACCCTCTAATAGGGCTGCTCTCCCAAGAGTTACGGCCCTTGGGTTATTCCTAGATAGGGAGGGACTGATACGGACTCAAGGACATATTCAGAACTCCGAGGTTTTTCCATATAAAGTGAAATTTCCTATATTGTTAGGAAAAAATACCCACCTGACCAAATTGGTCATTATTGAAGCTCACCAGAATTGTTGTCATATGGGAGCAAATTCAACCCTTAGCAAGGTGAGGCTATCGGGTTTTTGGATCCCCCAAGGGAGACAGGCGGTGAAGTCGGTTCTCCGTGACTGTGTTATATGTAAGAGAATTAATTCTCTACCGTACAAAGCACCCTCTGGGTCTCAACTGCCTTCTGATAGAGTAAATTTTGTCCGGCCCTTCAAATGTGTAGATTTTACTGGACATTTTTTTGTCAAAAACAATAATGAGGATGTCAAAATGTACATCCTACTGTTTACTTGCATGAGTTTACATGCCATACACTTGGAATTGGTACCGGACATGAGCGCAAGATCCTTCTTGTTAGCGTTCGTTAGGTTCACCAACTTATTTGGTGTACCAACTCATATGTATTCCGACAATGCTAAATCTTTCATAGCGTCGGGTATTATATTATCAGACATATTTATGTCTGATGAATTTAGAGAACATTTCAAATCCACTACTATTGTTCATTATACAATTCCCCTGTACTCTGCATGGCATGGTGGAGTATGGGAGAGATTAATTAAAACTGTGAAACAGTGTCTTTCAAAGTTGTTGGGTAGGAGGAAGGTCGGTTATTTCGAGTTCCTAACCGCCCTCTCAGATGTTCAAAAGGCCATAAATGATAGGCCACTAACATTTATTTCAGCTTCTGATAGAGGCCTTGATGGGTTGACTCCCAACCATTTTTTGCAGACAGGATATCATCCCCACCTGCTTATCAATCTTAGCAGTTCAGAGGACCCTTGTCCAGAACCTCCAAATAGAAATTCGCTCTTACATTCCCTTGAAATGAGGGATGAATTTGTCAGTAAATTTAAACGTAGTTGGCATAATGACTACTTGCTCTCAATTAGAGAAGTAGACGACCACATTACAGAAAATGAAACCTCTAAAATATCAGAGGGTGAAATTGTTCTTATCAAAGCTCCTAATAAGTCCCGGCCCTTCTGGGGGTTGGGTAAGGTAGTAAAATTATTGGTCGGAAAGGACAGCAGGGTTCGTTCAGCCTCAGTGCTGAAAGACGGGTGTGTCCAAATTCATTCCTTAAAAAATATTTATCCTTTAGAGATAAAACATAACCCTGAACCTGCATTAGCAGAATTTGCGGAAGAAGGAGGCTCCTTCTTTTGCCCTACATGTTCAGTCGCCAACGACGGAACAACACCTATGGTGTGTTGCGACTCGTGCAATGAGTGGTACCATTTTGGTTGTGTCGGGGTCGACCAACAAGTTACCGTTGAAGATTGGGTGTGTCCGGATTGTGCGGACCAAACACCAAGTTAATAATTGTATATTCTTTTTATAGACTCATCAGTAGAGTCATACCTTTTATTCCTAATAAATTCTCTGTTTGCCATAAAGAGATCATTATAAGTTCAGATTGACAACAGACACACATTGAATTTAATTGCTATTATTGTGTTAATATTAAGTCCTTTGGGACAGAATTTCATTGTAATAACTTGTCCAAATAGGTGACAATCATTAATTTCCCGATAAAAAAAAAAGCAGTGTGTTGGAAATTTCAGAATGCAAGGGCGATAACTGCTAGATGGTTCCAATCACGCGATTATTTGACCAATGAAATTGCATTATTTCAGTTGCTGTGGAGGATTCAGGAATTAGCGGGAATATTGTGTTTCTTCAAACAGATTTCCATTCCGTGTCGAGCAAAGCAGACGCGTGGTGTCTCGCTCCGTGCCAAATGAACTAAAGGCAGGGTTCTATTCTATTTGTTATCTCCGCTCACTTAAATGTGGATACAAGCCTGAGGCAAATGTTTATGGACTGATTACATTCATCTTCATTGCCCGCAGGAGGGCATCCTTTATTATGGAACATCGATTGCAATGTGCGTTGTTCTTATTTGACTAGTCTGGAAGGATTTCGAAGAACCCTCAACCACTTCTACGAGCGGCTGAATTCAACCAGCATCTTCACAGAAGAAAACTACCTACACCTTTCGAGGCATAAACTACCCGCCATTTGGCCGAAGCTAAAGAGGTGCACTCTTTTGCAATTATGGACTCATTTTACCTTTCTTGTAAATAAAATATTCTTGGAATTTAAGGTGAGCCTTTGTTGCTGTTGTGAGTGTCTCTTTCATTCTGCCAAAGGCAAAAACGAGTAAGAGAAATTCTTACAATATAAAACTTTAATTAAACTTGGGGTTTGTATTACTGTACACATAGATTCGAAAAAGTTGTCAAAAAACAAATATATAACAAATAAATGTTATCAAAGGCAAGATAAGTTACTTTTCTACCTAACTGGATATATTTTTCGTGTTTTTATTCAATGTAACATGCTTATTCAGCTCGAAAAGCATAGTGTTTACCGATGTATTGGAAAATTCAAAATGGCGCCCGACGCTCACTTTAACACGGTAAGTTCAGGAAAAGATGTTATAAATAATAAACTAGACAAAATACGGTTAGAAATTCACTCAATATATTTTACCGTGGCATTAGTTGACATATATTCGGTGGGTTTTTAATAGTATTTTGTCTAGTTTATTATTTATAACACCTTTTCCCAAACTTACCATGTTAAAGAGAGTGTCGGACGCCATTTTGAATTTTCCAATACATCGTTAAACACTGCATGTTTTTCGAGCTGAATGAACATGTTACATTGAATAAAAACACAAAAATATATCCAGTTTGGTAGAAAATTTACTTATCTTGCCTTTGATAATATTTATTTGTTATATATTTGTTTTTTGACAACTTTTTCGAATCTATGTGTACAGTAATACAAACCCGATATTTATTCAATAAGGAACCAGTTCTCCTACCTAGTAAAAAGGGGGGATTTTTCTGGGTACGAGTTTTCCGGGTACGGATTTTCCAGAGACGAGTTTTCCCGGGACGAGTTTTCCGGGCACCATTATTTTTACAAGGAAAGAATTTTTGCGTGTGTAAAGTTTTTTTTTTAATTATTTATTTTGGCTTGAAATTTGGGCGTGATTTTTGTGATTATGATTTTATCTGTTTTGTGTTTGTTGTTTTTTATGGATATTGTTTTCTAGAGTTTATGTAATTATTAACAGAAAATTTGGTGAAAGTTAAAATGGAATCCACGCCATTTTTTAAATATTATTTTTAAGTTTAATTATGTTCTGTACTTTCACCTAACAATTTAATAAAAACAGGTATTGTAAAACTTTAATTAAACTTGAAAATACTATTTAAAAATAGCGCGAGTACTTTCACCTAACAATTTAATAAGAACATGTATCGTAAAACTTTAATTAAACTTGAAAGTACTATTTAAAAAATAGCGCGGATCAATAAGTGCACTTGCACTAGCACCAAATAGCATTTCACTGCGATTCGATCTACGACATTCCATGAGAGATATGTATACACTAAAGCTTTTTGTTTATCGCCACAAGTGCTAATTTTGACTTTCACTAATTTTCCTTTAAAAATCAATTAGAAACTCTTTTCAAACATTGGTGGAGGCCGCACTCGCACTGGTAAATTTTTAGTTTACCGACCCCTCCGCCTTCACCTTTAATTTGTCGACTTTTATAAGATTTCGGGTACGTTGAGGACGAATATTGCATTTATTTTTTGCGCAAACACGAAGTTATCCGTATTTGAAGACATTCAGTATCCAACGTAATCTCTATCATTTTTAATGGCGGCCATCTTGTTTTCCAATAACGAAAAAACGCCAAAAAAGCTAAATATACCACATGTAACTGGAATCCCCTCTTCCCCACCACCGGCTTTGGCGCAAAAAAATAAATAAATAAATAAATAAAAATAAAAACGGATTTATTGGAGGGGGGAAGGGGTAAATTCCAAGAAATCTTGAGCGAAAGCAAAGAACGTAAAGACAAGGCCACAAATCAAAAGCAGTATTCAAAGCAATATTTATTAAAATAAATTAAAAGGTAAATATTACCTTTCGCTACAACAGAACGCCGACTGACTATCAATTTGTATTTTTTAAGGATATTCGATGTTGCTGGCCACAAATCTTATAATCAAATCCGTCGCAAATTTACAGTTTGCATGGTATTAACCCCTTTTAATTGATCTAAAAAAAATACATTTCCACAACCGGATTACAAAAGCATATTTTATGTTTTTTGTTCTTTTGTTGGGGAGGGTATTCAATTATAGAACTTGTGTAGTTTAATAGGTGCTTCTGAAGTTTAATTAACCGTTTATCCATAAGTAACGCAACAACATTTACCGAGTAAAATACTGTTTAACATTTTACAGAAATTCCGTGTTTACATTTGGGGGAGGCAGTGGAGGTGCAAGGGAGAGTGTGTTGTGGCGGCCGTATTCTACCACGGCCACCGAGAGTAAGAAGAAGGCCTGTTAACTGAAAAATGTCTGCAGGCAATGTAGGTAAGATTTGTCAGACTGTCAGTACTATATGAGGGTCATTTGAAAAAGAGCAATAAAACATTTTTAAAAAGAAAAAGGAACACAGTTCGATTAATACTTAAACTGAACTTTATCCAATATAAAATATAAATATTATCTATGTAAAATTAAGTAATTTTAAAGCAATAAACAATTTAATACTGATAAAACTGAATTATGAATTTAGGGAACAAACAATTAAAGAAACATTAAACAAATATTTTTGGGCCTTCGGAACAAGATCAGTGTAGTATCTGTTTTGATGCTACACTTTACATTTTCTGTCTTCGGTCGGTGGAGGAGAAATCTTTCATGACTGAGATTATTTTTGTTCCTATCCAGAGTGCCCCTTATTGGGAAGCTGGATTTTCTCCACAAGATTATATGTTGAAATATTTAAATAACTATTACTTTAAATACAGAAATTATATTTAAAGTTTTGGTTTTCTGTTCTTCTATGTCCATTTTTTCCCCATGTTTTTCATCAAAATGTGTAGCGTATTAGTTGTCTCACAAGCCATCATCAGTGATTGGTCACTAGCAGTAATCTGTGGTGTTCCCTGGCGACCAAATGACAAGTCTCCCCAGATTTCCAGTGTTCTCCACGTTTTGACCACTTGTGCAGATGATTGCATGTTATCGCAACAGCCGTTGTCACTGATTTCTCATTGGCATCGGCCATTGGTGTTTCCTGGGGTATGGGTGACAAAATGCCTCCCCAAGGTACCAGATTTGAACTGTAAGAAAAAATGTCGGCATGTTTGTAACTTATCTTGCCTTTGATAACATTTATTTGTTATATATTTGTTTTTGACAACTTTTTCGAATCTATGTGTACAGTAAAACAAACTCATTATGTAAATTATTTACAGTTAAAATGTTATTAAAAAAAAAAAAAATTTGAAGTTTTAAATATATTTCAAAGAAATGAATTACGCCCCGTGCTAAAATATTGATAATTCAGTAATTCACTAATCGTAAAAAAAAAAAACACTGCCGTGAAAAATGCTTACTTTAAAATATTTGAAAATACTCAGTGAAAAGTTTTATTTATTATTAAAAGAATGGACTGAAAAATATTATATAAAAATTGGGGTTTGTATTACTGCGCACAGATTCGAAAAAGTTGTCAAAAACAAATATATAACAAATAAATATTATCAAAAGCAAGATAAGTTACTTTTCTACCTAACTGGATATGTTTTCATTGTTTTTATTTAATGTAACATGTTTATTCAGCTCGAAAAACATACTGTGTTTACCGACTTATTGGAAAATTCAAAATAGCGCCCGGGCCCGACTGTCTCTTTAACACGGTAAGAAAGTAAAAAAAAAAAAAAAAAAATGAATATAATTAAGAAAGTGAAAACAAGATTGTCCGTTTTGATATCGGGAAGCGGAAAAATATCCGGAAGGGTGAGTAGGTGGGGAGGTTATTTCGGCCTTGAAGCCGAAAAATGTTTTTTGGGTCATGTTTTCGCCCTTTTGGCTTCGTTTGGCTCTTTTTGGCGTTTTTTTTCCTAAATGGGAAACAAGATGGCCGGCAGCAAAAACAATAGTGATTACTTTGGATACTGAATGTCTTCAAATATGGATAACTACCTGTTTGCGCAAAAAAAAAAAAAAAAATGCGATATTCGTTCTCAATGTACTCGAAGTCGACAAATTAAAGGTGAATACCGGAGGGATAAGGCACTTAAACCATTAAAAAAAATAACGGTAACATAAGTGCATACTGCATAAGCACCAATTTTTTTGTTTTTGTTTTGTTTTGCTTTGCTTTCATTTTTTTTGTTTTTTGTTTTTTTGTTTTGTTTTGTTTTTTTTGGGTAAATATTCCAGATTATTGTCAACAGAACACCAATCTGTTTGGGTAAATGTTTACTTTAACTACAACAGAACACCAACCAATAAAATTTTTTTTTTTTTTTTTTAAAGCTTTTCCGGGTCGCTGACAACGAATCTGGGTACTGGTCGCGGTAAGAGTTCCCTGCCGAAACACCCTCGAAAAACAATGACTTCTCCCCACGCATGCGCAAAGAACATGTTTTAGTTTATCGACTTTTTTTTTTTTAACTTTAATAGCATTTTCTTTTTAAATGACAACGTTAATGTTTATGAATTAACGAGAGATCATTAGCACATGGCATCTCTCGCGCCAAAAAAATATTTCGTTTTTAATTTATTAGTTAATTTTTGCAAAATTTGACAGGACGACAATAAATGTTGATAATTGATAAAATTATAATTTTAAATAACGCATGAGTACATTTGGTATGAGAGAAAACAAAAACATAACAAAAAACTATCATAATTAAAAAAAAAAAAAAACAATGAAATATTGAAAAGAAAACGTCGATAAAAGTGACACAAACAGTAAAACAGTAAAAAAAAGATATTATTAATACATGTGTAGTAATGTCTATTTCAATATTCAATATAAGAATAATTTCAATATTTCATATATAATATTTCAATATAAGAAAAGAAAAAGTCGATAAAAGTGACACAAACAGTAAAAAAAAAAGATATTAATGTGTAGTAATGTATTTTATTTCAATATTCATAAACATTAACGTTGTCCTTTAAAAAGAAAATACTATTATAAAGTAAAAAGTTTTGTTACTATGGCAACTAAAACATGTCTTTTGCGCATGCGTGGGGAGAAGTCATTGTTTTTTTAGGGTGTTCGGCAGGGAACTCTTACCGCGACCAGTACCCGAATCGGATATTCAAACCCGTCGCAAATTTACCGTTTGCATGGTATTAACTCCTGAACTCTCGCACTATTTTGTGCAAACTCACCGCCATCGTTTATGCTATTCTAACATGATGCGTTCGCGCATGAACGAGCGTAGTAAGGTGACTTGTCCACATCGCGGAAGAATTTTTAAGCAGACATTTGATATAAGAAAGTTTTCAAAAACAACAACACGTGGTTCATTTTTCTGTGTTACGTAGTTTTTTTATGCTTTTTAATTGATCTAAAAAAATTAAGTTTTCACGAACGATTTACAAAAACATTTTTTGGGTTTGTATTACTGTACACATAGATTCGAAAAAGTTGTCAAAAAACAAATATATAACAAATAAATGTTATCAAAGGCAGTATAAGTCACTTTTCTACCAAACTGGATATAATTTTCGTGTTTTTTATTCAATGTAACATGTTTATTCAGCTCGAAAAGCATAGTGTTTACCGATGTAATGGAAAATTCAAAATGGCGCCTGACTCTCTCTTTAACACGGTAAGTTCATGAAAAGGTGTTATAAATAATAAACTAGACAAAATACTGTTAGAAATTCACTCAATATATTTTACCGTGACATAGGCTGACATATATTTGGTGGGTTTTTAATAGTATTTTGTCTAGTTTATTATTTATAACACCTTTTCACAAACTTACCATGTTAAAGAGAGAGTCGGGCGCCATTTTGAATTTTCCAATACATCGGTAAACACTGCATGTTTTTCGAGCTGAATAAACATGTTACATTAAATAAAAACAAAAAATATATTCAATTTGGTAGAAAAGTAACTTATCTTGCCTTTGATAACATTTATTTGCTATATATTTGTTTTTTTGACAACTTTTTCGAATCTATGTGTACAGTAATACAAACCCCATTTTTATTTTTCGTTTTTTTATTTTTTTGCAGGGGGTATTCAATTATAAAACTTGTACAACATTTAACAGGTGCTTCTGCAGTTTAATTTACCGTTTTACCGTAAGTAACGCGCCGACACACCGAGCAGAAAAACTGTTTCATTTTTCACTAAAATTCTGTTTACATTGGGAGGGGGGGTAGGACGGTGGAGAGGCAGGGGAGACGGTTGGTGTCGCATGCGTGTTTGGTTTAGAGAGCTAATCGACAACGAATCTAATAATCAACCCCCGAACAAATTTACCGTTTGCATGGCAATTAACCCCTGAACCCACGAACTACTTTCCATCATTTTACAGCTTCCGTTTACGCTACGCGCGTACGCGGCAGCATAAACGACGGTTGTTGAATGTGCCTTCGCGTACAGAACTGCCTTTTCACGTGACGTACGGATCTTTTGTGGAATATTTAAACTTATACGAAAAAGAAGAAAAGCACACTAAGTTGGGGGGGGGGGGAATGTCGCAAAGACTTTTTTTTTCAGAACAATTAAAAAAATTTTTTTTTTTCATTGGCGGCGGACAATTTAAAATTCGAAGATAAAATTGTCTAAAACAAAATTTTTTAAAATACATTACAGTACTTTGGGGGGGGGTCTTACGTAGTTTTTAATGCGGTTTACAAAAACATAAGCTTGTTTTTCGTTCTTTTTTTGCGGGAGGGGTATTCAATTATAGAACTTGTGTGGCTTAACAGATGCTTCTGCAGTTTAATTAACCCTTTTTCCATAAGTAACGCACCGACATTTACCGAGTAGAATACTCTTTAGCATTTCACAGAAATTCCTTATTTACATTTGGGGGAGGCATGCGCCAAAACCACCACCGCCCCCCCCCCCGAATCTCCGAAAAATGTTCAATGGTGTTCTAAACGGTAAATGTCGGTGCGCTACTTACGGAAAAACGTTTAATTAAACTGCAGAAGCACCTTTTTCTGTTTACATTTGGGGAGGAGGCGAGGGTGGTGTTGGGGCGCGCGCTCGCCTCCTCCCCAATGTAAACAGAAAGCAGTAAAATTTTAAAATGTTAAAATGTATTCTAATCGGTAAATGTCGGCGCGTTACTTACGGAAAAACGGTTAATTAAACTGCAGAAGCACCTGTTAAGCCACACAAGTGCTATAATTGAATCCCTATCCCGCAAAAAAAAAAAAAAAAAACGAAAAACATAAAAATGCTTGGTGCTTATATTTTTGTAAACCGCATTAAAAACTACATAAGACAAAAAAATCCCCTCAAACCGTACTGCAAATGCATTTTTTTTTTTTTTTAATTTTGTTTTAGACAATTTTTTCTTCGAATTTAAAATTGTCCACCAATAAAAAAATTTTTTTTAAATGTCATTCCGACGAATTTCGGAAAACTCGTACCCGGAGAACTCGACCCCGGAAAACTCGTCTTTTTTTGCTAGGTAGGAAAACTGGTCCCTTATTGAATAAATATCGATTGAAAACACATTTTATGACCGTTCTTGAAGAAGATATTGTCTTTAAAAGAGAATACACATCCCATGATATTAAAAAAATATTTTTTTTTTTACTTTTTACTGTTGTTTTAAAAAAATTAAATTAATTTTTCTAAGTTTTTGTTTTCTACCTAGCTTTTGGTGTTTCAACTTATTTTAAAGAGTTTATTTAGTTAAAAAAAAAAAGTAATGTCAAGTGTTACTTATGAACAAAAAATGTCCGACATAAGACGATCACGTCTTAAGAATCTCGATAATTGCTCAAAAATAAAAAAGTAAAGAGGTAGATATAGTTTTAAAACGGCCCCCCCCCTCCAAAAGAAAATAAATTTGTATATTTTTAGGTAATAATACACATCCCATAATATTTTTTTAAAGTATTTTTACTTGTTTACTGTTTTTAAAAAATTAAATTGATATTTGTAAGTTGGTACTAGTGCATGAGCTGGCCTGGGCGTGGCTTATCACTCGCTCGGATTTCTCCGTAAAATGACGTCACATGCTGCCATCTGACGGAGAAAATGGACGAAGGGTGGGGTGCGTACAGAGAGAGAAAACGCAAAAAAATAAATGGCCGACAGGGGGAGGGGGGGCTAGCAGCGCCAAATACAAGTTTCCAGAACATTTCGACATGAAACTGCTTGAAACATTAATTCTAGCATTTTCTTTAATTACTATAACGCGCCCCAACACCACATCCCCCCCCCTGTATGCGCGTAGCATAAACGGAAGCTGCAAAATGGTCAAAAGTAGTTCGTGGGTTCAGGGGTAAATACCATGCAAACGGTAAATTTGCCCCAAGTTTGACTATCAGATTCGTTGTCAGCGACCTTAATTACCTTTAAAAAAAAAAAACAAATTAGAGTGGTCGGTGTTATTCGTTAATTAATTTTTCAAGCACTGGAAACTTGTATTTGGCGCTGTTGCTGCTGCTAGCCGCTCCCCCCCCCCAGTCGTCCATTTTTTTTTTTTTTTGTTTAGCTTTTTTCCTTGGAAACATTACAAGTTTTCTTCTATTTGACTCCCATGCATGTGAAAAATAATTACGGTAAGTTTTTCTGTTATTATTTGACAATAAAAATTACTTTGCAACTTACCTGCATCATTCATTTTTCTATTTAAAAAAGTAGTAATTATTAAAAAAAAAAAAAAAAAAAAAAAAAACAGGGTATGTTTTACGGCATTTTAGAATTTGGCAAAGTTAGCGGAAACCGCTCTAACATTCGATATGAAATAAAAAGCACTTAAAACTATTTAAAAATACCAACGAATGATGCAGATAAGTTGGAAAGTAACTTTTATTCATAATGTTATTGTTACCATTTATTATTCTTTTAATGGCTAATTTCGTGAATTTGACCTTTTTTGAAATGGTTTGGCCTTCTTTTTTTTTAATTTGGCTTCAAATTTGGCTTCTGTTTTCTTTTTTTTTTTTAATAATTTTACCACTATATTAATTTTATAGTAATTAAAGAAAATGCTCTGTACGCACCCCACCCCCACCCTTCGTCCATTTTCTCCGTCAGATGGCAGCATGTGACGTCATTTTACGGAGAAATCCGAGCGAGTGATAAGCCACGCCCAGGCCAGCTCATGCACTATAGCTTTGTAAGTTTTTGGTGTTTAAACTTATTTTAAAGGTCGCACTCAACATTACTTAGTAAATAATTTTGAACAAGTGCCCCCGAAATGACTTTTAAACCATACGCTTTCAACGCGGTACCAAAATTACATAAGACCGTGTTTTCTTTTTGTTGTTTTGTAATAACACAAGAATTATTTAAACAATGAATTCTTCTAAATAAAATAATGCTTTCTTTGATAATTAGTGTGTTCTTCCTTTTATTTTTGTTTCGTAATGACAAAAAATGTTAAAGTATTTTTTAAATAAATATTTGGTTTCGTTTTTCGTATCTTGACTCCGTGATTATGTTTATTTTTTTAAAGCAAGAGTTAAAAAATTTTTTTTTTAATATTATGGGGGTGCATCTCTTTTAAAAACAATATCTCCTTCAAGAACGATAATAAAATGTGTTTCCAAACTATATTTATTCAATAAGGGACAAGTTTTGGTAAAATCCATTGAAAGCGGTCGGTGGTTCTATGAGAAAATAAAGCTGTGTACGCATTATAAATGTTTCTTTTCTGTGTCTTACGTTATACATTAGTACATTAGGGGTCATTTCGAGTTAAAAGTTTATTTACTGCACTCATCTGGACTAGAGAAAATCATGATTTAAATGTGTATGTCTCGTCTAAATAACTAAATCGTCTCTGATATGGCCGACCAGACGGGTGATCAAAAAGTCAGATCGAGCGTACCGCGTACCGGAAAACGAAATGAGACTCACGAAATGAGAACAAATTGACAACTCGGAAATTCTAAAAGAAACAATTTAAACAAATTTTATTTTCTACTTAGGTAGAATAAATGCAACAACAACAACAAAAGAAAACATGGAAAATAATTATAATTAATTAATTTTAATTAATTTTTTTTTCAAATGTTTTTTAATTATTATTTTTCAAATGTTTTTTAAATTTTTTTGTTTTTCAATGTTTTTTATGTAGAATAAATGCACGCGACGCAGCAAAGTATTTCGCCGAATTTATTGCTCTCTCCACATAAATTCATCAAGATAGGAACTAAACAATTGTCAATTTGATCTCATTTCGTTTTCCGGTACGCGGTACGCTCGATCTGACTTTTTGATCACCCGTCTGGTCGGCCATATCAGAGAATTATCGTTAGTTATTTAGACGAGACACACATTTAAATCATGATTTTCTCTAGTCCAGATGAGTGCAGTAAATAAACTTTTAACTCGAAATGACCCCTAATGTACTAATGTATAACGTAAGACACAGAAAAGAAACATTTATAATGCGTACACAGCTTTATTTTCTCATAGAACCACCGACCGCTTTCAATGGATTTTACCCAAGTTTTCCTACCTAGCAAAGGGGTGGGGGAGTTTTCCGGGCACCCTTTCTGACATTACCCCCACCCCCACTTGGAATGCTTTTCTTCTTTTTCGTATAAGTTGAAATGTTCCACAAAAGATTCGTACGCCATGTGAAAAGGCAGTTCTCTACGTGAGAGCACAGCAACAACCGTCGTTTATGCTGCCGCGCACGCGCGTAGCGTAAATGGAGTCTGTAAAATGGCGGAAAGTAGTTCGCGAGTTCAAACGGTAAATTTGCTCCGGGTTTGATTATCAGATTCGTTGTCAGCGACCTCGATTACCCCTAAAAAAAAAAAAAAAAATTAATCTGAATATTTACCGTTTTTTTTTTAATCTTTTTTTTTTTTAATCAAAATAAAAAACAAAAGAATATAAAAACAATAATAAGAAAAGAATCCGTAAATTTCAAACGAACTTGAAATTTTAATTATTTATTTTTAAATAAAAATCAACACAGGTATCGTAAAACTTTAATTAAACTTGAAAATAATATTTAAAAATAGCGCGGATTCCATTTTGACTTTCACCAATTTTCCTGTTAACAATTACATAAACTGCGGCAAAAAAAAAAAAAAATATCCATCCCAAAAAATATAAAAATAAAAAAAATTTGTTTTTAATAATTATTTTTCTAATGAACCATTTCGTAATTTTTGGACACCACATACATCACCAATCTACACAAGCACACAAAAACTAGCTATAAATCATGTAAATGTGTATATTTACGCACGCAGCTTTTGTTATTTTAATTTGGCTATTTTGTTTGTTAGAATTTGGCTAAAATTATTAAGTTGGCCTTTTTTTTTTTTTTTTTTTTTTTTTTTTTGCTTCAAATGTTTTTATGGTCTGGCAACCTCGAGAACGGACGACCCGCTATTCTGAAAAAGCACCTGTTTTTTTTTTTTTTTTTTTTTTTTTATCTTAAATAAAATGTTTGGTGAAATGAGAGATAAAAGAAGAGTAAACAGGAATGACTTTCGTAAAGGTTTTATCAACTTAAAAGTATACACGTGTTTTCGAGAAATCAATATGGCGGAATCCTTAAATCCGGTCAAGGGGAATAACTACGATCCTTTATTTCCGGAAGAGTCAAAACAATTTATTCTAACATTTTCCCCTTCAACACTAATTAAGTATGGAATTACAGAAGTTAAATTTAGTCTGTTCAGTACTAGGTTAAGAAGTTCTTACATTTACTTGGAAATCTTCCCATTCTGGACGATCTCCGCACTGACTCATAGGGATTTTTGTCCTCAGCGTCCACATCTTGGGGAGCATGGATATTTTCAGGATCAGATAAGGCATTCTTCTCCTTCATGTAGGTATTGTTTTTGTCAGTTGGCGGTTCTTTAGGGGCTTCAGGGCTTGCAGGATTGTTTCCATTGTGTTGGTCTTCTTGATTTGAGGAGTTAGGAGCCAGGTCTCGCACATTGACAGTAGTTTCCACACCAGAGGGCAGCCATACATGAGCATAGTAGGGGTTGATGTCTAATAGGATAGCAAGAGTTACTGGAGGGTCGAGCTTACTAGACTTAGTATGGTTTCTGACAGAAGTTCTGGAGGAAGATTTACGACTATATTTGAACATTCTGTCATGAGTAGTTGTATTAGTGGCAGTGCATAGTAACGACCTAATTGAATGGAGAGCGTTTTGTAGTATATCTTCCCAATGGGGCCGTTTCATGTTGCTAGAGTGTAAGGTCGTTCGGATGGCCTTCCATAAAGTTCCATTGAGTTTCTCAACTTGCCCATTACCCTCAGGGTGGTATCTACTTGTTTTAGAGGTGGCAATACCTTTGCCACGTAAGTAATCTTTGATTTCTCCTGCAAGGAAGTCGGCAGCCTGGTCAGTGTGTATCATATCGGGCATACCAAAAATTGAAAATAGTTGGTTTAGGTAGTGGATCACAGTTTTGCTAGTCATATCCTTACAGGGAAAGGCAAAGGGAAAGCGAGTATATTCATCAATTAAAGTGAGTAAGTATTTGTTACCACGCACAGAAGTAGGTAAAGGGCCTTTAAAGTCGATGTTTAATCGCTGGAAAGGTAGTATAGCCTGTATGAGTGTTCCTTTGTTACAACTGGCAAATTTAGGTTTCAGATACTGATAGAAGGAGCACGAGTCTGTTATATTTTTAATTTGTTCTAAAAAGAAAGGAAGGTTTCTTGTCCTGATGAAGTGGCTGAGTCGTGTGACACCAGGATGGCATAGTGTAACATGCAAGTCGCGAAGGTCTTGCAAAGTGTGCATTAATGCAGAGATGCAAGAAAATGTGTCAGCAGCTGTATTTTCCGTTCCTGGACGGTAAACAATACTGAATTTGAATTGTGACAGTTCGATCCGCCAACGACATATCTTATCATTTTTAATTTTAGATTTCCTCTTATTATCAAACATAAAACTGATGCTCTTTTGATCTGTCAAAAATGTCTCCCGAGTAGGAAATGTTGCCACTTTCGGAGAGCTTCGACAATCGCAGCAGCTTCTTTCTCGACAGCATAATGTCTGATCTCATTCGGGTTTAGTGTCCAAGAAAAGAATGCAACAGGTCTACCCTTTTGATTTAGAGTAGCAGCAATGCAATAATTATTGGCATTAATTTCTACTACAAATTCTTTATCCGGGGCAACAGTTATAAGGGTAGCATTTCTTAAGTCGGTTTTCAGCATCTGAAAAGAATTTAGAATAGACAGGGGCAGTGGAAACTCCTTGTTATGGTTGAGAGGCAGTATCATATCAGAAAAGTTTCGAATGAATTTACTGTAGTAAGAGAAGATACCAATTATTAGTTTATGAGACTGGAAATTTAGAGGCGGTGGCATTTCAAGGAGTGGTTTTAGCCTCAGGTAATCAGGAGCAATTTGATTGTTCTGGATTGTGTAACCAAGAAGTGTGATAGATGTAGCAGAAATGATGCTCTTACTTTGGTTGAGCGTGATGTTGTATCCTTTCGCTACATTATAAAACCTTTAAAGGTTGTAGTCATGCTCTTTTTGATCCTTTCCGCATATTGTGACATTGTCTACATACACAAAAGTGTCTGTTAATTTTTCTCTTTCTACAATGCCATCGATGCATCTTTGAAAGGCACTTACTTCATGAGTGACGCCAAAAGGGATACAAGTAAATTGGTAAAGTTTTCCATTTACTTCAAATGCTGTGTATTTCCAATCGGCGTGACTAATTGGGATTTTATGGTAAGCAGACTTCAGGTCGAGTGTTGTAAAAACATATCGAGCTATGTCATCAATCATTTTATTAATGTTAGGCATGGGATAGGCATCCAGTTCTGTATATCTATTTATGGTGTTGCTGTAGTTGACCACCATTCTTTTTTTTTTTGATTCTTGTTAGAGGTCAACTAAAACTTGAGCTCGCCAAGGAGATATAAAGGGCTCTATTATGCCTCCCCTCAACATTCTGGCAGTTTCCTCTCTAATAAATATATTGTCAGTGAATGAGTGACGCCAAGATTTGGTGGCAATATGGTCGTCAGTGTAGAAAGATGAGAAAAAAGGGGAGGAGGAGAAATTTTGATACATGGAAAACTGTCCCTCTTATCCATTGCTCCGATAACAAGTTCTTCCCCGGGACCATCGAATTTCAGGGTCACAGTTTTATATTGTTTTAGGGGGTCTTTTCCAATAATCATATCAATGAACAGGTCCTTAATTACTGCCACTGTCATGGCGTGGTGGTTTTTACTGTTTAGGGAGATGTCAACAATAGTTTTGCCGATGATTTTGGCATGATGATTAGCGTCCGCCAATGCTACGGTTTTCTGTTTGGGAATAATAAAAAGTTTCAGCTTTCTTTCTGTATTTTTGCTGATACACGTCCCCATGCTGCCGGAGTCTACCATAGTGTTCACTACTTGCCCATTTATTTTGCATTTCGTGTATGTAATGTCTTTGGCACCCGTTCCTAGTCAGCTAGTCAGGAGAGATTGGGGGGGGGTCCAGGGTCGTATAACACAGCAGCAGTTGAGGAGGAAGATTTACATACCTTCGCCCAATGGCCATTTTTCTTACGTTTCCTACACTCGGCGTTACGCGCAGGACACATCGTCCGTGACTGTCATGTGTTCCCACAGAAGAAACAAATTCCTTTTGGTAGGGTATTTCCTTTTATAGCGGCTAAGAGAGTGTCTTCTGGTTTAATTATGGTAGCGGCTACGTTCGGGTGGTTATCGAAGCTTATCGTATGCTTCTTCGCTTGTTCTAGAGACCTAGCCATTGTAAAGGTCTCTTGTAGAGTTGAGAATGGTTTTTCGAGTAGGCGCTGACAAATTAACGAGGAGGAGATGCCGCTAATAAAAGCGTCACGGATATATTGCTTTTTGTTCTCCTCAGCGCTTACTGCTTGAAATTCGCAAGATTTGGCAAGTACTTCCAGTTGTTGCATGAAATTGTTGATAGTTTGTGCCGGTTTCTGTTTATTCGTCAGAAGTTGATGCCGGTTAAATATAACGTTTGCCAGTTTTATGTAGCGTCTAGCGTTTCTATAGCACCATTGTAATCTGTTGCATCGCTTATTATTTCGAATATTGTCGCTGAGACTGAATTAATCAAGGCGAAGAGATTTTGTGCATTATTTTCTATTTCCCAGTTGTTTAAAGTGTGTAAGTAATACTCGAACGTCAATTTCCAGTGTTTATAGATTTTTTCTGAATTCGGAGCTGTTGGTTCTACGTTAAATCTGTCCGGCCGCAGTAGTTTATCCATTTTTTTTTTTAAGTTGATAAAATTGAAATGATAAGTAAAGATAAAAGAAGAGAAAATAGGAATGACTTTCGTAAAGGTTTTATCAACTTAAAAGTATACACGTGTTTTCGAGAAATCAATATGGCAGAATCCTTAATTCCGGACAAGGGGAATGACTACGATCCTTTATTTCCGGAAGAGTCAAAACAATTTATTCTAACATTTAGCTTAATAAAAAGTATGATGAACGTGTACGAGCCCCCCCCCCCCTGCCCCCCATATTTTCTCTTTTCGACATTTTTTTTCTTAATATTTTAAAGTTAACATTTAAATACTTGTAGGGGGTCAGTTTCTAATGAAACGTTCTACTAAATCGATCATCCTTCTTTGAACCACTCGGCGTTTTCAGGCCAAATTTCGCCGTTTGGGCGGATCTGAAGAATCTCAATTTTTTTTTTTTTTTTTTTTTTTTCGTCTTGGTGGATCTGAATGAGAAATACCTCCTTCCTTATAATTTTTATAGTATCTTTTGGTACTTGTACAGTTTAATCAAGACATTAAAAAAATAAAAATATCGAAAAAAACGGTTAATAAGGTTATATTGTACGTATCCGTTATGGAACGAAGTTCTCCGAAAAAGAAAAAAAAAACTTCATTTAATTTCATCAAGTAGTTTTTTTTTTTTTTTTTTTTTTTACAGCGAAAAACAATTTGTTATTATACCGAGCCAAAGGTTCGATTTTTAGGAAGAAAAGCTAGTAATAAAGATGGAGAGGGAGTGTCGGCACTTTACATGGAGTTATCTCCCGTGGAGTGTTCAACAATTTCCATAATGGCTGACTTCAACGCGCTCTCATAAGAACGTGTTTTTCCGCTATAAAAAAAAAAAAAAACTACTTGATCAAATTAAATGAATTTTTTTTCCGGAGATCTTCAGTCCAAAACGGATGCATACAATATAACCTTTTTTCGATATTTTCATTCTTGAATGTCTGATACGATAAAGGACACATCCTTTTTAAACATGGCACATAGAGGTAGGTGTGATATGTACGGAAGCTATCCCAGTCAGCCATAGAATATCGATACACTGCACGATAGAGAGGTATGTCTGAGGACCTATTATATTTTGTTTTTATCTTGACCGATACAACAGAGTGGTCGGGAGATCCCAGTGGGGACTGAATGGAAGATGAGCACAGCTCAGGGCAAGTTGTGAGAAAGAGGTGTAGGAGACTTGCATACTGACTGCCAGTGTCGGGAACGCGGGTTGGTTCTTGGACAATCTGAGTGAGGTCATAAGCAATGGAAAAATCGTGGCAGAACCTCCCCTCATCATCGATCTTGTTTGAATGGGTCAACCATTCCACATTGTGAACATTGAAGTCCCCACAGACGTGGATGTTAGCTAAGGGGTACTCAGATAGGACATGGTCAATTTTCTCAGTTATGTTATTGAAGATAGTAATTCCACTGTTGTGGGGACGATAGAGTGCAAATATAAACACAGTAGTGTGAGCAAGTTCAACCCGGAAGCACATGTAAGTTAAATTAGGATCTTCTCTAGAGATGTCCCTACCACATAGAAAGTCGTCTTTAATGTAGGCACATACTCCATGTTTATGGCGATTTTGGGGGTCAGATTTAGAAGTTAAGTTAGAGTATCCTTTAATTACGAACTCATCTAGGGAGGAAGTCGGTCTAGTGCCAGTTTCGCTTAGAAATAATAGGTCTGGCTTGGTCTCCTGTAATAGAGTTTGAACCTCTGGAAGGTTGGAACGTAAACCCCTGATGTTGGAGAAGGAGACATGGTAGTGGGGGTTCTGCGTTTGAAGTTGGACATCTGGGATTTGATCGAGTATGTCTTGATTAAACTATACAAGTACCTATCTTTTAATATGCAGTATAGTTATCGAGGTTGATGGTGTTTATTTCGAAAGCCGTTCTTAACATGGGGAGGTTGGGGTGTTTATACTACGCTGGGTTAAGTCGTGAAAAAATACTAACTGCAGAATACCGGTTAAAATTATAGGGGAGGGGGTGATTCTCGTTCAGGTTCGCTTTCGTCTTGTTTTCAATTGTTTTAACGAATTATTATAGAATGGAAATTATTAGTCGACCAGATCATCAAAATAAATAAATAAGTAAATAGATAAATAAAATCTCAATATTTAAATATTTGTAGTGGGATCTTATTTTCGATCATCCATTTTAGAACGACTAATTTAGGCTAAATTTCGCCGGGGGGGGGGGGGCTGACATGACTACTACCCTACGAGCGAACGAACGGATCCTATGTTGTACGTAGTTCGACTTAGTGAGTCGTTATTATTTTTACAAGGAAAGAATTTTTGCGTGTGTCCTAGTTTATTTATTTCTTTTGGCTTGAACTTTGTGCATTATTTTGTTTTTATGATTTTATGTTTTTTTTTCTTCTTTTTTAGATGGATATTTTTTGCCAGAGTTTATCGTTATAGGTAATTATTAACAGGAAAAATGATGAAAGTCAAAATTTAAAAATAGTTTCACCTAACAATTTAATAAAACAGGTATCGTAAAACTTTAATTAAACTTGAAAATAATATTAAAAAATAGCGAGGGTACTTTCACCTAACAATTTAATAAAAACAGTTTCGCATTTTCATTATTTTTGTATGTTGTAAAAAATTTAAAAAAAAGATTAGCCGTTTATATGAAGCTTTTTCTTTTAAATGGGGAAAAAGTTAGGATGATAATATTAAATTAAATTACAATCACATCGTGTTACATATGGGGGGGGGGGGTAAAACTGGCGTGTGTTGGAGGTACCTACGGATCGTAAGATTTTTTAAAATTTCGGGCGCCGTGCTAAATGAGCTACAGCTGCCACGGATTTAGAGAAATTTGGAATCGGAATATCTTGATTTTAAATTCCGCTCAGAGTCCTTAAAAAAAAAAGACTAATGAGTGCCAATGACGGCAAGTGCAATGAACATATCCTACTCTATCGCACGCACTGCATATATAGACAGAGAAAACAAAACCAGATGTAGCGCTGCCGTATATTTGCATGTTTGTATAACAAATCAACAATCATTAATTAGTTTTACGAATAATAATGTTATTCTCTTCTTAACATCCATATTTTCAGATTATTTAAAAACTTAAGACTTACGTAGATTTAGTACTAAATTTGTTTTGTTTGTTTTCTTTTTAAATGATTTAAATCTATTTGACAAGAAAGAATTATTATGACGGCAAGAAGGGAAGTAATTCTGCAAAACTTCCAGTTGCCAAGTTGGCCTTTTTTCTTTTTTTTTTTTTTTCGCGAATTTCTTGTTTTTTTTTTTTTGTTTTGTTTTTTTAAATAATTTTAGTCTTCAAAATTTCTGTCACAATTAAATAATTTAAAAAGTAGCTTGGATGTCAAAACTTGTAGATTTTTTTTTTTTTTTTAATTTGGCTTTTTTTTTTTTTTTTTTTTTTTTTTTTTGATTCAGGGATTTTCATGAGAAAAACAGCCCAGAATAAACATCTGCTAACATTTGTCATATATCAAGAAAAAAATTTTTTTATAAAGAGCCGCACTGAGGGGATCTCACACTTAAATGTTTAAATTTGTTTTCACACTTACTTACTAGAGGTTATTTACTAACCTGTGAACTCTCTCAGAGAGTTCACAGTTGAATATGAAACCGTTTTGGGGACATTTTTTTTTTTTTTAGTGCTGGCACCTTTGTTCGGTCAATTCAGGTCACTCGGTCACTGAGAATATATTCTTTTTTTTTTTTTTTTTTTTTTTTTTTTTTTTTTTTTTTTTTACAAAGTGGTCACCACTTATCAAGGCCCGGAAGCCACTCATGAATAAGGGTTATTGTAAGTACAGTACGTTAGTGTGGATATTTTAGAGTGTCTACTTAAGGGGGCAGTTCATCAGGAATTTGTTTACGTTGGACTTGAAGAAGTTGTAGTCAGGAGGGAAGCAGGCAAACGAAACAGTTCCACAGGCATGCAGTTCTAAGAAAGAAGCTTTGTTCATGGAATCTACATTTTGATTTAGGCATAGATAAAGAGTGGGGAAAGTTTTTTACAGTGGATTCAGCTAGACGAGTGTTTTTTGTAAAAGATTGACTAGGGGGGACCAGAGATTGGAGTTCAGACGAGCACCTGCCATGGAAATAATGATAAAACAAAGATAGGCTTGCAACGTTTCTTCTGTGGGAGAGAGGTTGCAGGGAAGAGAAAAGGGCATCCCCCACTAAGCCACGAAGTCTATTTTGTACTCTGTCAAGGCAGGATAGGCTGCTTTTAGCAGCTCCTGCCCAGATATGGCAGCAGTATTCCATCCTTGGACGTACTTGGCTTTTATATAGATAGAGAATTGCATCAGTAGTGAGATATCTTCTGGAGCGGTAGAAGGATCTCACCATCTTTCCTTGGTTGATGTTTCGTCTGCCTGCTTCCCTCCTGACTACAACTTCTTCAAGTCTAGCGGTTCTGGGGAAGAAACTACTGGAGTAGAAAGATCTTTTACATCTAGGGATCTCTACTGTGTGGGGGTGGGATTTAGCTGCCTGTCGGGTTTGTCGAGGGTGTTCTATTTCAGATCAGGAGTGAAGGTCAAGCCCAGAAGCTTGTCAAAACATGGGGCTTCTCCTAGACTAGAGCCATCCATTTCAATTGATGCCAGATGGGTATCAGAGCATTGATGATGTAAAGATAGGAGTTTGGTTTTAGATGCATTAAAGGTAACCAGCCACGTCTTCCCCCACTGAACCACTCGTTTGAGATCAGAGGAGAGAGAATCAAAGAGAGCTTTGTCATTTACAGCCTTTGATGTGTTGCTGTAGATGATCATGTCATCAGCATAGATGTCAACGAATGATTTAAGTATATGTTTAGGGAGATCCTTGATGTAGATCAGGAAGAGAGTTGGGCCCAGGATCGACCCTTGAGGGACTCCAGCATTAATACAGCAGGCCTCTGATTTTTGTCCATCAACCACTACTCTTATGAGCCTATCAGAGAGAAATGATTTAATGATAGAGAGAATATTTCCAGTGATACCATAGCTGGAGATCTTGTGAAGTAGGCCTTTATGCCATACCTTGAAATAATTCATGTTTATATTTTTCGTTTGGAATTCTTTAAACCTAGTGCTTTGAAATTAATTGAATCAATTTATTTTCAATTTAACGAAAATTTGAAAACTTATAACCATTAAACCATCTCTCAAATAGCTATAAAAGAAATGTTTAAAAATAATCATATACTTTTTCCTGAGTAAGTTTTTTTTTTATTTTTTTAATTTTTTTTTTTTTATTACATTTTCACCTCAAACAAGGCACATTGCCACTTTGGTGTAGGGGGCTACTATCAGGGTCAGCAACTACTGGGGCACTATGTAGGGATTTGGGCAGCAAGATGTCGGTTCATGTTGCACTTGAACTTCTGCATGTCAGTACAGTTAGGGAAGCAGGATCCTGGAATGGAATTCCAGAGTCTAGCGGTTCTGGGGAAGAAACTACTGGAGTAGAAAGATCTTTTACATCTAGGGATCTCTACTGTGTGGGGGTGGGATTTAGCTGCCTGTCGGGTTTGTCGAGGGTGTCTACGTCGTGGGTGCACAAGTGTCTGCAGTTCGTCAGAGCATTCACCATTAAAATACTTGTAAAACAGGCAGAGGGATGCAACGTTTCATCGATGGGACAGAGGCTGAAGCTTAGATGCCAGTTCAGGGCCTATCAGATTGGCGACTCTTTTTTGAACCTTGTCTAGGAGCGAGAGACTAGTAGTAGACGCACCAACCCAGATATGACAACAATACTCCATACATGGGCGAATGGTGGCCTTATAGAGATACAGGATACTTTTAGGTGTCAGTAGTTTTCTAGCACAGTAGAGAGAGCCTACCTTTTTTGCAGCGGCCCTGGCAATGTTTTCAATATAATTGTTCCAGCTCATGTTTCCTGTGAACGTTAGGCCAAGCAGTTTGAAAGATATACTCTCAGACAGGGAGTCACTGGCCATTGCTATTGGTGGCAGAGAAGGTTTCTTGTAGTTATTGAAGGAAACCAGTTTAGTCTTGGCAGCATTGAATGTGACCATCCATTTATGTCCCCATTCCACTACAGATTGGAGGTCATCCTCTAGTGTTTTTGCCATTTCTTTAGATATGTGTTCATTTGTTTTCCTGTCATGCCTGTTATAGAGTGTAGTGTCATCAGCATATATACCCATCTCAGAGGCAATTTTGTCGGGGAGGTCATTAATAAATATCAGGAACAATAGAGGTCCAAGAATAGACCCCTGAGGCACTCCCGCATTTATATCATATTGTTTAGATGTTTGACCGTCGAGGACAACCTGGATTTTTCTCTTATCTAAGAAGGATTTAATTATGCTAAGTATTCTACCAGTGATACCGTATGATTTCATTTTCCTGAGGAGACCCTTGTGCCATACCGTGTCAAAAGCCTTAGATATATCTAGAGCTACCGCTCTGCCCTCCCCCGCTTTGTCCAGTGAATGGTATATACGTTCAGAGATTGCAGTGAGGATGTCAGCTGTGGGACGGGCTTGTCTAAATCCATATTGTTGTTCAGTCAGAAGTTTAGCATCTGTAAGGTTAATTATGGTCTCAAATATTTTGGCGAAAAGTGGGAGGAGGCTAATGGGGCGATAATTTGATGGGTCAGTTCTTTCGCCAGAATTCTTGAATATTGGTACCACAGAAGCGGTTTTCCAACAGCCCGGAAAGCATGATTCATTAAGGCATTTGTTGTAGAGTTTGGAGAGAACTGGAGCTACTTCAGCTGAGCACTTTTTTAATAGCACAGCTGGGATGAGATCAGGTCCACATGCTTTTTTTATGATAACATGTACCTGAGCAGGGGTGATTTTTAGATCGTCTAGCGTGGCATCTGTCCGCAAAGGAAAGTCAGGCAGGGGGTGGTTGGAAGGGTCCAGTGTGGAGTTCAAGGTAAACCGGCTGGCAAGCATATTAGCCTTGTCGGTTGCTGAGCAAACAACCTCGTGATTGTTGGTTAGTAGGGGAATTGTTGATTGCCCATTATTTACTACACTGTTGTAGATTTTCCAGAAGTCACGATTGCCTAATTTTTGTGCTTCGAGGCATTTTTTAGTGGTTTCAGTAAATTCTCTCTTGGCTGTCGCTATTTTTTTCTTAATGTTATTTCTAGCTTCTATGTATTTCTGTTTGTTTGAACTGGACTTATGTCGGTTAAATCTGCGGTATGCATGCTGCCTTTGAGCAATGGCAGTTGCGCAAGTCGAAGTAAACCATTGGGGAGAGTGGGGCTTGCTATAAAATTTCCGCATGGGAACATGTGCTTCCATTGCTGTTTTGAACCATTCAGTGGTCTCATTTGCGCACTGTTCAGCAGGAAGATAAAAAATATTTCCCCATGGGGCATCTCTGATAAGATCTCTGATGGCTTCCCAGTCATCCTTTTTATGATATCTCATTGTTTTGAGCACTTGCTCTTCAGTTTTGGGTCTAAAATTTAGGGCGATTTCTACCATTATCACTGCATGGTCAGCGTTCCCGAGTGGGCTGTTAGCATTTGTTGTACAATCCTCAGGAACTGTAGTCAGAAACAGATCTAGAAGTGATGCTTGTTGTTCTTGCTGGTCAGGGAAACGGGTTGGAAACGTAACCATTTGTGATAGGGAGTGAGATATAGCAAAACTATGTGTTGTGCTGCCCGCTGCATCTGTCTGAGTAGAGAATCCAAGCCAGTTTTTGTGGTGAACATTAAAGTCACCAAATACATGGACTTGGGCGCTAGTGTCGAGGGAGAGTGCTGTGTCTATACTGTCAGAGACTTTGTTTATTATGGTGCAGTCCTGGGTCGAGGGAGAGCGGTAGAGAAAATAAAAGTAGCTAATGTTGTGTTCTATGTTTAGTCTAAAGCACTTAAAGGTTAGATCGTCCGTTTCTAGGTTTGTTTCTCATGTCGGGGGAGGGTATTACGAATGTAGACTCCAAGTTCGTGCATATGTCTGTCAGAGTCCTTACGGCAGAGTGGCAGATAGCCAGGCATGTTAAAGTAGTTAGAGGGGATGGAGGAGTGTAGGTTAGTCTCACTTAGTGCTAAGATATCCGGGGTATTTGTTAGGAGAAATGCTTCAACATCAGCTAAATTAGTTCTAAGCCCACGGATGTTAGTGAATGCAAGCCTCAAGGGAGGAGGCAAGTTGAATTTGTTTGTCCCTAGGCCTGGTTTAAGCTTATTTTTTGATTTTAGTGTCATCATGTTTTTAAAGAGTTTCAGTTAGGTGAGGGGGAGCTGAACAAGAGGTTATGCAGGGTATAAGACATGCAACACAAGTAGACCAATTGGCTGACCTTTCTTCGACTAGGACTGTGGCCTCGGGAAAGCCCATCGGGGATGAGTGCAGGGTCCCTTTCCATGCACGACATGGCACTACAAACAACCCGATATTATACAACTGTTGATGGAGCAGCCGCTCTAAGCGCTACCAAAGAGTTAGGGCTCCTGGACTACCAGTCGGAAACAGCAGCCAGGAACTGTCAATCCGGTACCCTCAGCCCATCAGAAGAAGATCACCCAATCTAATTGCACAGGTATGCGTTGTACTCAAGCACTCCCAAGTGCCCAGTTATGAGGGGCGGGATGTGTCGGGAGTGAAAGAACGGCATTCAATGCCCTAGACAAGAAACAAGATCTACCACTAAGTGTTTTGTTGATTCACCTGTGATAGTGTCTCTGCACCTGACTAATAGGCAAAGAAGGAGTATGGAAGCCGGCGATAGACAGAGCCTATCTACTCCTTAAGCAACTTAGGTTTGCAGACCGGTAATTTGTTTGAGTCACCAGCTCTAGGAAGGTTGTCGTCCAAGACTGGAGAGGCCTCCCTCCCCTTTGGTTTAGTTTCAGAGTTTTCCTTCTCCTAGACGGTGATCTGGGAAGATTTACAAGGTCCATCAGCCCTGAGAGGGTTTGCTCCGCGCCTGGGTCCTACTCCAGGTATTTCTGCGACCCCACGTGGTTAGTTAATGTTACAGGGTTAGCTTGTAAAGGTTATATATCTAATGAATAGTTACACTCCTCAAAGTGATTTAGGGGCATGCAGTGGAAGCGGTTTTGTGGGGAGGCTTGTTTGTTAATGTTACAGGGTTAGTTTGTAGAGGTTATATATCTAATGAATAGTTACACTCTTCAAAGTTATTTAGGGGCATGCAGTGGGAGCAGTTTTGAGGGGAGGCTTGTTAGAAAAGCGTTAGTGAGGATTAGGACTTCTTTTATCTTAGGTTTTTTCATTTTTTTTTTTTTTATAACTTTATGTTAGTTTGGGTTCAGGATAATGTTATAGTTTGAGTAGGTATAAAGAATTGAGCTAAGAAATGTTGCCCAGTCACTGTATATTTAGGTTTACGGAGGTTAGGGTGTAGGTGCAGTACACTCAGGGTGTAACTAAAAGTGCCAAAAGTTTCATTAGAAATCAATAATTATAGATTTTTCTATCTTGGATTAATAGACACATTTGTCTTAACAATGATGCATAGATTGTTCTTGGAAACAAAGTCTAGTTTTAGAATTATGAAAATAATTAAAATTCTACTCAATAATTTTCCTAATTTTATACAAAAAAAATATATAAATAAATTACTTATACCAAATGTAGTAGGACTTAATTATCTACCGACCTATATACTTGTAACATGCTGCAACTTTTAAGTTTTTTTATATTTCAAAATGTTAATACGTTCTAAGTGATCTTTACACACAGGAAAAAAATAAAATAAAATAACCAAAAAAAAAAAAAAACAAATAAAAAAAACACAAAAAAAAATGGCCACTTGTAGTTGAATTCGTGAAATTTGTAAACAAAATTACTTATCCTATCCCTCAGTCCGAGTTGCACCCCCCCCCCCTCACGGACATCCATCCCAAATATAGGGTTAATAGTAAGGTAAGTGTTTACAACTTTTCAGGAATTAAACCCTAACAGTGAAACACAACCATTTTTTTCCGTGTGTAATAAAATGTAGCTTTAAAAAAAATTGACATAAAGACTTAACAGTTTTAGCACATTAAAAGCATACAGGACGAGACGTAATTACATTCTACTGCATTTGATATAAAGCGTTTGTTGTTGTTTCTTGTTTTGGTTTATGATTTTCTATTTATTCTATTGTTCCTATTTAGTTGCCGCCCCGGTTGGGCAGAGTTAAACACAGCATCGGTTTTTAATGTGAGGAAATTTCAGCTCCCCAAAAGGGGCAACTCTGGATTGGAACAAAAAAAAAAAAATAGAGAGATGAGACAACGCAATGAAGTTTCATTCTATATTAATAAACAACTTTATTTGTCATTTTCGTTAGTAGCGTTTGTAGAAAAGAGAAACGGATTAGTAGGTTGAAGTGTTCATGTGTAAAGATAGAATTAATATATTGCTAGCTTGTTAAGGAGAGAACAGCTCAGTCCACATGTGTTTATAGCTAGTAGTTGCTGGAACAAAGGAAGCTGATTAAAGTAGAAAGGAAGGGCAAAGACTTCAGTGTGTTGACGTATGTAGGAGCGTGCGTCTGATAGTAGAGCCAAGACAAAGGGTTAGTATCTCGTTAGTAGCGTTAGTAGAAAAGAGAAACGAGTTAGTAGGTTGAAGTGTTCTTGTGTAGAGATAGAATTAATATATTGTCGGCTTGTTGAAGGAGAGAACAGCTCAGTCCACATGTGTCTATAGCTAGGAGAAAGAAAGGGCAAAGTCTTCAGTGTGTGTACGTGTTGTCGTGGGTGTGTGTGTGTTGGTGTATGTTCTTTAGCATGATAAAGAATGTTCGTTTGGGGTACCGCACATGGAAATAAATGGGAGTTTTAAAGGTTGCTATGTTAGCTTGTAGTACTCATGTTCAGCCTGGGGTCAAAGCCCCAGGCGAAGTCTGCTGCCCACAGAGTAAGAATGAAAGGGGGTTGAGAGTTTCAGATTTCGCCTTTTATATACTCTGTCACATGATAGAGAGCTGGCTTGTGATTGGACAAGCCAGGGAGAAAATTGATTTCAAATCTCGAGTCGTCAGAAGTAGCCCCTGCCTGTGATTGTAGCGAGTGTCGGTTGCTACAAAAGACTTCAGTGTAGAAGGACTTCTCCTTTATTGACCGAGGACAGAATAGAGTAAATCCAACATCAAAACAGTTACTACACTTTGTTTCTAACCAAAAGGCCAATAAATTTTATTGTTTCAATGTTTAATATTTCATGTTTTACTATGTAACTATATCGTATACATTTTAAATTTAAAGAAAAATCACACTTGAATTTCCATGAACACAGTAAACATCACAATGTTGAACCTTATATATATGCAAGCTCCCTAGTCCTTGACAGACAATAGGTAGTCACTGTAGTGGTGCCTGCACATGAAATTTATGTGGCAGGAGGTGCACAATCTCCAACCACACCTCTCCTGAGTTAAATACCAGTGGCAAGTGGAGTGTATGTACAGGACGACTGGAAACAAATGCTGAGATAAGCAGAGAGTACATACAGTGCCTAAAACTTTGAAATGGTCACTCATCTGGTACTAACCGGGCTCAACATTGCTTAACTTCAGTGATCTGAAGAGAACAGTTATTGAGAAGAAAGGTGATATTAAGCAGTGTTCATTTTCAGGTTTGTTTTCCTTCTTCCATCAGACGCTGATAAGTTGTGTTAGTTTTTATTAGCCGCAGAAGGCTGTTCAAATACAATGAAACCACTAGTTTATCTTTGGAATATGTATGTATAGTTTTTAATATATATATATATATATATATATATATATATATATATATATATATATATATCATTTACTATTAATAAAATATTTATTTAAATGAAAAAAATAAAAGGGAAAACTGAAAACTAAAACAATTATTTTAATTCTAAAAATTTATAAATTATAAATTTAAGGGTTTAAAAACCAAACTTTTAAAAATCATGTGAATTAAAATAACTTCAATAATTATCAAATAGATATCAAAATAATTGAAAAAGGCCAAATACAATTTTTGAAGTCCATACTTCCAAAAATATCAAATGTAGTTAAATGTGACCTGATAAAAAAGGTTGTATGAGCTACCCTCTTTCTTTTCCCATTCTACCCTTTTCTTTCTTTCTTTTTTTTCAAGTAGACCATCTTAGGGGCACACAAACACATAGTTTTCAACCAGATCACAGCAGGGTCTATCTACTTCATGATTTCGCATTTAGATGTGAAATCACAAATATTTAACCAATGAAAATGGTTCGTTTATTATTCTCTTGAATTCAAATATGAGAGAGTTCAGTTTTGACTCACTGAAGTTGCCACTAGTTAAAGTCAACAGTAGCAAGACACAACAAGAGAAGCAAATTACCACTACTATCAGCAACAAAGGTTAGTGCCACACACACACACACACACACACACACACACACACACACACACACTCATCAAATCTAGCCTTTGAACTGGACAAGTATTAATTTTTTTCTTGGTTATCTCTTCAAAATGCCCAAGTTGAAAAATAGTTATGAAACTGGGCATAAATATAATAAAGCCTGAGAAAAGTCATATCAATAGCTCAAAAGTGCCGATTTACTGTGTGTTGTGTAAATTAGCAGTTTTACCTAAGCAAAGCAATATTTTTTCAAGTAAACTATCCCAGCAGCACACAAATACCTGATAACAGCATTCATGATTTCACATGTAGGTGTGAAATCACAAATACTTAACCAATGAAAATGGTTTGTTTATTATTCTCTTGAATTCAACTGATTCCAACATAAGCAACAGCTAGGTGACCAAATATGATTACCAAATATGACAGTTCACTGAAGTTGACATTACTTAAAGTCAACAACAAGAAACAACAATTACCATTAGCTAGCCAAGTAAATCTTTTCTTCAATTAGAAAGCCTCCAAGATCCCCCCTCCCCAACCACAATCTTTTCTTTTGCCTCCATTTCCTCAAAATTCCACCCATTTTGGAGAAATAAAATACTAGCATCCACCAATTTTTTTCTTTCAACTATAAAGGTACCCCTCCCCACTTAAAGGCTGCCTGCCAAACTCTAGTTCCTTTACAAACCAGAGTGAAACGGGGGGGGGGGTCTATCAATTTAGATGGGTTAGGGAGGGTCTTACTGACCACACTTTTATTTATTTATTTTGTCTCCATACTCTGTGCATAAATGAAATATTATTATTATTGTTATCTTTTAGTATTTGTATTTTGTATGTAAATAAAAAATGTTTTAAAATTGGGTTTAAGTAGGAACACCCTCCCCCCTCACATTAAGAAAGGGTAAACAGGTTAAAAGATGCTAGCTTTTTGAGTTGGCCTTGTGCCTAAATTTTTAGTTCATTTGTTTTTGTTTTTTTAATTTCATTTTTCGTGTTAATAAAAGATTTGATACCTCAACCCCAAAAGAAACAAATTGCTACTACTATCAGTAACAAAGGTTAGTGCCAAACAGACACACGCACATGCACCCACGTACACGCACAGACACACACACACAAACACACACATGTACATACACACATTACTCATCAAGTCTAACCTTTGAATTGGACAAATATTAATTTTTTTCTTGATTATTTCTTCAAAACTATAACTGGGTGTAAATATAAAAAAGCCTGGGAAAATCATACAAGTGCCGATGATTGTCAGCTAACTGTGTGTTGTGCAAAGTGATAGTTTTACCTAAGGAAAGCAATATGTCAGCACACGAAAAAACAAAACACCATCAAGATAAAAGCAAACAGAAATATTTATCAAAGTTCTCTTGATAATTTTATACATACAAAATCAAAGGATCCAGAAACGGAAGCAGAAATAAAACTTAATTTAAGTATAACTTCCCATTCTTCAATCTGTTAAATTGACCATATCAGTGAGATTGTGACAACATATAGTGAAAAAAGTGTTCTAGAGAATATAAACGTGCATAGAACTAAGTATAACTTGACATTCTTCAATCCATTCAATTGACCATATCAGTGAGATTGTGAAAACATATGGTGAAAAAAGTGTTCTAGAGAATATAAAAGTGCATAGAACTAAGTATAACTCGCCATTCTTCAATCCATTCAATTGACCATATTAGTGCGATTGTGAAAACATACGGTGAAAAAAGTGTTCTAGAGAATATAACCGTGCATAGAACTAAGTATAACTTGACATTCTTCAATCTGTTCAATTGACCATATTAGTGAGATTGTGAAAACATATGGTGAAAAAGGTGTTCTAGAGAATATAAACGTGCATAGAACTAAGTATAACTCGCCATTCTTCAATCCATTCAATTGACCATATTAGTGCGATTGTGAAAACATATGGTGAAAAAAGTGTTCTAGAGAATATAAACGTGCATAGAACTAAGTATAACTTGACATTCTTCAATCTGTTCAATTGACCATATTAGTGAGATTGTGAAAACATATGGTGAAAAAAGTGTTCTATAGAATATAAACGTGCATAGAAATAAGTATAACTTGACATTCTTCAATCTGTTAAATTGACCAAATAAGTGAGATTGTGAAAACATATGGTGAAACAAGTGTTCTAGAGAATATAAACGTGCATAGAACTAAGTATAACTTGCCATTCTTCAATCTGTTAAATTGACCAAATAAGTGAGATTGTGAAAACATATGGTGAAAAAAGTGTTCTAGAGAATATAAACGTGCATAGAACTAAGTATAACTTGCCATTCTTCAATCTGTTCAATTGACCAAATAAGTGAGATTGTGAAAACATATGGTGAAAAAAGTGTTCTAGAGAATATAAACGTGCATAGAACTAAGTATAACTTGACATTCTTCAATCTGTTCAATTGACCCTATTAGTGAGATTGTGAAAACATATGGTGAAAAAAGTGTTCTATAGAATATAAACGTGCATAGAAATAAGTATAACTTGACATTCTTCAATCTGTTCAATTGACCATATTAGTGAGATTGTGAAAACATATGGTGAAAAAAGTGTTCTATAGATTATAAACGTGCATAGAAATAAGTATAACTTGACATTCTTCAATCTGTTCAATTGACCATATTAGTGAGATGGTGAAAACATATGGTGAAATAAGTGTTCTAGAGAATATAAACGTGCATAGAACTAAGAATAACTTGACATTCTTCAATCTGTTCAATTGACCAAATAAGTGAGATTGTGAAAACATATGGTGAAAAAAGTGTTCTATAGAATATAAACGTGCATAGAAATAAGTATAACTTGACATTCTTCAATCTGTTCAATTGACCATATTAGTGAGATTGTGAAAACATATGGTGAAATAAGTGTTCTAGAGAATATAAACGTGCATAGAACTAAGAATAACTTGACATTCTTCAATCTGTTCAATTGACCAAATAAGTGAGATTGTGAAAACATATGGTGAAAAAAGTGTTCTATAGAATATAAACGTGCATAGAAATAAGTATAACTTGACATTCTTCAAGCTGTTCAATTGACCATATTAGTGAGATTGTGAAAACATATGGTGAAATAAGTGTTCTAGAGAATATAAACGTGCATAGAACTAAGAATAACTTGACATTCTTCAATCTGTTCAATTGACCAAATAAGTGAGATTGTGAAAACATATGGTGAAAAAAGTGTTCTATAGAATATAAACGTGCATAGAAATAAGTATAACTTGACATTCTTCAATCTGTTCAATTGACCATATTAGTGAGATTGTGAAAACATATGGTGAAATAAGTGTTCTAGAGAATATAAACGTGCATAGAACTAAGTATAACTTGCCATTCTTCAATCTGTTCAATTGACCAAATAAGTGAGATTGTGAAAACATATGGTGAAAAAAGTGTTCTATAGAATATAAACGTGCATAGAACTAAGTATAACTTGCCATTCTTCAATCTGTTCAATTGACCATATTAGTGCGATTGTGAAAACATATGGTGAAAAAAGTGTTCTATAGAATATAAACGTGCATAGAAATAAGTATAACTTGACATTCTTCAATCTGTTCAATTGACCATATTAGTGCGATTGTGAAAACATATGGTGAAAAAAGTGTTCTATAGAATATAAACGTGCATAGAAATAAGTATAACTTGCCATTCTTCAATCTGTTCAATTGACCATATTAGTGAGATTGTGAAAACATATGGTGAAAAAAGTGTTCTAGAGAATATAAACGTGCATAGAAATAAGTATAACTTGACATTCTTCAATCTGTTCAATTGACCATATTAGTGCGATTGTGAAAACATATGGTGAAAAAAGTGTTCTAGAGAATATAAACGTGCATAGAAATAAGTATAACTTGACATTCTTCAATCTGTTCAATTGACCATATTAGTGAGATTGAGAAAACATATGGTGAAAAAAGTGTTCTAGAGAAAATAAACGTGCATAGAACTATGTATAACTTGACATTCTTCAATCCATTCAATTGACCATATTAGTGAGATTGAGAAAACATATGGTGAAAAAAGTGTTCTAGACTATAAACGTGCATAGAACTAAGTATAACTTGACATTCTTCAATCTGTTCAATTGACCATATTAGTGCGATTGTGAAAACATATGGTGAAAAATGTGTTCTTTAGAATATAAACATGCATAGAACTAAGTATAACTTGACATTCTTCAATCCATTCAATTGACCATATTAGTGAGATTGAGAAAACATATGGTGAAATAAGTGTTCTAGAGAATATAAACGTGCATAGAACTAAGTATAACTTGACATTCTTCAATCTGTTCAATTGACCATATTAGTGCGATTGTGAAAACATATGGTGAAAAAAGTGTTCTAGAGACTATAAACGTGCATAGAACAAAGTATAACTTGCCATTCTTCAATCCATTCAATTAACCATATTAGTGAGATTGTGAAAACATATGGTGAAAAAAGTGTTCTAGAGAATATAAACGTGCATAGAAATAAGTATAACTTGCCATTCTTCAATCTGTTCAATTGACCAAATAAGCGAGATTGTGAAGACATATGGTGAAAAAAGTGTTCTAGAGACTATAAACGTGCATAGAACAAAGTATAACTTGCCATTCTTCAATCCATTCAATTAACCATATTAGTGAGATTGTGAAAACATATGGTGAAAAAAGTGTTCTAGAGAATATAAACGTGCATAGAACTAAGTATAACTTGCCATTCTTCAATCTGTTCAATTGACCATATTAGTGAGATTGTGAAAACATATGGTGAAAAAAGTGTTCTAGAGAATATAAACGTGCATAGAACTAAGTATAACTCGCCATTCTTCAATCCATTCAATTGACCATATTAGTGAGATTGTGAAAAAATATGGTGAAAAAGTGTTTTAGAGAATATAAACTTGCATAGAACTAAGTATAACTTGCCATGGTCAATTGAACAGATTGAAGAATGTCAAGTTATACTTAGTTCTATGCACGTTTATATTCTCTAGAACACTTTTTTCACCATATGTTTTCACAATCTCACTAATATGGTCAATTGAACAGATTGAAGAATGGCAAGTTATACTTAGTTCTATGCACGTTTATATTCTCTAGAACACTTTTTTCACCATATGTTTTCACAATCTCAATAATATGGTCAATTTAACAGATTGAAGAATGGCAAGTTATACTTGGTTCTATGCACGTTTATATTCTCTGGAACACTTTCTTCACCATATGTTTTCACAATGTCAATAATATTGTCAATTTAACAGATTGAAGAATGGAAAGTTATACATAGTTCTATGCACGTTTATATTCTCTAGAACACTTTTTTCACCATATCTTTTCACAATTTTACTAATATGGTCAATTGAACATATTGAAGAATGGCAAGTTATACTTAGTTCTATGCGCGTTTATATTCTCTAGAACACTTTTTTCACCATATCTTTTCACAATCTCACTAATATGGTCAATTGAACAGATGTAAGAATGGCAAGTTATACTTAGTTCTATGCGCGTTTATATTCTCTAGAACACTTTTTTCACCATATGTTTTCACAATCTCAATGATATGGTCAATTGAATGGATTGAAGAATGTCAAGTTATACTTATTTCTATGCACGTTTATAATCTATAGAACACTTTCTTTACCATATGTTTTCACAATCTCACCAATATGGTCAATTGAACGGATTGAAGAATGTCAAGTTATACTTAGTTCTATGCACGTCTATATTCTCTAGAACATTTTTTTCACCATATGTTTTCACATCTCACTAATATGGTTAATTGAACAAATCAAAGAATGGCAACTTATACTTAGTTCTATGCACGTTTATATTCTCTAGAAAACTTATTTCACCATATGTTTTCACAATCTCAATGATATGGTCAATTGAACAGATTGAAGAATGTCAAGTTATACTTATTTCTTTGCACGTTTATATTCTCTAGGACACTTTTTTCACCATATGTTTTCACAATCCCAATGATATGGTCAATTTAACAGATTGAAGAATGTCAAGTTATACTTATTTCTTTGCACGTTTATATTCTCTAGGACACTTTTTTCACCATATGTTTTCACAATCCCAATAATATGGTCAATTTAACAGATTGAAGAATGTCAAGTTATACTTATTTCTATGCACGTTTATATTCTATAGAACTCTTTTTTTACCATATGTTTTCACAATCTCACTAATATGGTCAATTTAACAGATTGAAGAATGTCAAGTTATACTTATTTCTATGCACGTTTATATTCTATAGAACTCTTTTTTCACCATATGTTTTCACAATCTCACTAATATGGTCAATTTAACAGATTGAAGAATGTCAAGTTATACTTATTTCTATGCACGTTTATATTCTATAGAACACTTTTTTCACCATATGTTTTCACAATCTCACTAATATGGTCAATTTAACAGATTGAAGAATGTCAAGTTATACTTATTTCTATGCACGTTTATATTCTATAGAACACTTTTTTCACCATATGTTTTCACTATCCCAATTATATGGTCAATTTAACAGATTGAAGAATGTCAAGTTATACTTATTTCTATGCACCTTTATATTCTATAGAACTCTTTTTTCACCATATGTTTTCACAATCTCACTAATATGGTCAATTTAACAGATTTAAGAATGTCAAGTTATACTTATTTCTATGCACGTTTATATTCTATAGAACTCTTTTTTCACCATATGTTTTCACAATCCCAATAATATGGTCAATTTAACAGATTGAAGAATGTCAAGTTATACTTATTTCTATGCACGTTTATATTCTATAGAACTCTTTTTTCACCATATGTTTTCACAATCTCACTAATATGGTCAATTTAACAGATTGAAGAATGTCAAGTTATACTTATTTCTATGCACGTTTATATTCTATAGAACTCTTTTTTCACCATATGTTTTCACAATCCCAATAATATGGTCAATTTAACAGATTGAAGAATGTCAAGTTATACTTATTTCTATGCACGTTTATATTCTATAGAACTCTTTTTTCACCATATGTTTTCACAATCTCACTAATATGGTCAATTTAACAGATTGAAGAATGTCAAGTTATACTTATTTCTATGCACGTTTATATTCTATAGAACTCTTTTTTCACCATATGTTTTCACAATCTCACTAATATGGTCAATTTAACAGATTGAAGAATGTCAAGTTATACTTATTTCTATGCACGTTTATATTCTATAGAACACTTTTTTCACCATATGTTTTCACAATCTCACTAATATGGTCAATTTAACAGATTGAAGAATGTCAAGTTATACTTATTTCTATGCACGTTTATATTCTATAGAACACTTTTTTCACCATATGTTTTCACTATCCCAATTATATGGTCAATTTAACAGATTGAAGAATGTCAAGTTATACTTATTTCTATGCACGTTTATATTCTATAGAACTCTTTTTTCACCATATGTTTTCACAATCTCACTAATATGGTCAATTTAACAGATTTAAGAATGTCAAGTTATACTTATTTCTATGCACGTTTATATTCTCTAGAACACTTTTTTCACCATATGTTTTCACAATCCCAATGATATGGTCAATTTAACAGATTGAAGAATGTCAAGTTATACTTATTTCTATGCACGTTTATATTCTATAGAACTCTTTTGTCACCATGTTTTCACAATCTCACTAATATGGTCAATTTAACAGATTTAAGAATGTCAAGTTATACTTATTTCTATGCACGTTTATATTCTCTAGAACACTTTTTTCACCATATGTTTTCACAATCCCAATGATATGGTCAATTTAACAGATTGAAGAATGTCAAGTTATACTTATTTCTATGCACGTTTATATTCTATAGAACTCTTTTTTCACCATATGTTTTCACTATCCCAATGATATGGTCAATTTAACAGATTGAAGAATGTCAAGTTATACTTATTTCTATGCACGTTTATATTCTCTAGAACACTTTTTTCACCATATGTTTTCACTATCCCAATGATATGGTCAATTTAACAGATTTAAGAATGTCAAGTTGTACTTATTTCTATGCACGTTTATATTCTCAAGAACACTTTTTTCACCATATGTTTTCACAATCCCAATGATATGGTCAATTTAACAGATTGAAGAATGTCAAGTTATACTTATTTCTATGCACGTTTATATTCTCTAGAACACTTTTTTCACCATATGTTTTCACTATCCCAATGATATGGTCAATTTAACAGATTGAAGAATGTCAAGTTATACTTATTTCTATGCACGTTTATATTCTATAGAACTCTTTTTTCACCATATGTTTTCACAATCTCACTAATATGGTCAATTTAACAGATTTAAGAATGTCAAGTTATACTTATTTCTATGCACGTTTATATTCTCTAGAACACTTTTTTCACCATATGTTTTCACTATCCCAATGATATGGTCAATTTAACAGATTGAAGAATGTCAAGTTATACTTATTTCTATGCACGTTTATATTCTATAGAACTCTTTTGTCACCATGTTTTCACAATCTCACTAATATGGTCAATTTAACAGATTTAAGAATGTCAAGTTATACTTATTTCTATGCACGTTTATATTCTCTAGAACACTTTTTTCACCATATGTTTTCACTATCCCAATGATATGGTCAATTTAACAGATTGAAGAATGTCAAGTTATACTTATTTCTATGCACGTTTATATTCTATAGAACTCTTTTTTCACCATATGTTTTCACAATCTCACTAATATGGTCAATTTAACAGATTGAAGAATGTCAAGTTATACTTATTTCTATGCACGTTTATATTCTCTAGAACACTTTTTTCACCATATGTTTTCACTATCCCAATGATATGGTAAATTTAACAGATTGAAGAATGTCAAGTTATACTTATTTCTATGCACGTTTATATTCTATAGAACTCTTTTTTCACCATATGTTTTCACTATCCCAATGATATGGTCAATTTAACAGATTGAAGAATGTCAAGTTATACTTATTTCTATGCACGTTTATATTCTCTAGAACACTTTTTTCACCATATGTTTTCACTATCCCAATGATATGGTCAATTTAACAGATTTAAGAATGTCAAGTTGTACTTATTTCTATGCACGTTTATATTCTCTAGAACACTTTTTTCACCATATGTTTTCACAATCTCAATGATATGGTCAATTTAACAGATTGAAGAATGTCAAGTTATACTTATTTCTATGCACGTTTATATTCTCTAGAACACTTTTTTCACCATATGTTTTCACTATCCCAATGATATGGTCAATTTAACAGATTGAAGAATGTCAAGTTATACTTATTTCTATGCACGTTTATATTCTATAGAACTCTTTTTTCACCATATGTTTTCACAATCTCACTAATATGGTCAATTTAACAGATTGAAGAATGTCAAGTTATACTTATTTCTATGCACGTTTATATTCTCTAGAACACTTTTTTCACCATATGTTTTCACTATCCCAATGATATGGTCAATTTAACAGATTGAAGAATGTCAAGTTATACTTATTTCTATGCACGTTTATATTCTATAGAACTCTTTTTTCACCATATGTTTTCACTATCCCAATGATATGGTCAATTTAACAGATTGAAGAATGTCAAGTTATACTTATTTCTATGCACGTTTATATTCTCAAGAACACTTTTTTCACCATATGTTTTCACTATCCCAATGATATGGTCAATTTAACAGATTTTAGAATGTCAAGTTGTACTTATTTCTATGCACGTTTATATTCTCTAGAACACTTTTTTCACCATATGTTTTCACAATCTCAATGATATGGTCAATTTAACAGATTGAAGAATGTCAAGTTATACTTATTTCTATGCACGTTTATATTCTCTAGAACACTTTTTTCACCATATGTTTTCACTATCCCAATGATATGGTCAATTTTACAGATTGAAGAATGTCAAGTTATACTTATTTCTATGCACGTTTATATTCTATAGAACTCTTTTGTCACCATGTTTTCACAATCTCACTAATATGGTCAATTTAACAGATTTAAGAATGTCAAGTTATACTTATTTCTATGCACGTTTATATTCTCTAGAACACTTTTTTCACCATATGTTTTCACAATCTCAATGATATGGTCAATTTAACAGATTGAAGAATGTCAAGTTATACTTATTTCTATGCACGTTTATATTCTCTAGAACACTTTTTTCACCATATGTTTTCACTATCCCAATGATATGGTCAATTTAACAGATTGAAGAATGTCAAGTTATACTTATTTCTATGCACGTTTATATTCTATAGAACTCTTTTTTCACCATATGTTTTCACAATCTCACTAATATGGTCAATTTAACAGATTTAAGAATGTCAAGTTATACTTATTTCTATGCACGTTTATATTCTCTAGAACACTTTTTTCACCATATGTTTTCACTATCCCAATGATATGCTCAATTTAACAGATTGAAGAATGTCAAGTTATACTTATTTCTATGCACGTTTATATTCTATAGAACTCTTTTTTCACCATATGTTTTCTACCATGTCACTAATATGGTCAATTTAACAGATTGAAGAATGTCAAGTTATACTTATTTCTATGCACGTTTATATTCTCTAGAACTCTTTTTTCACCATATGTTTTCACAATCCCAATGATATGGTCAATTTAACAGATTGAAGTATGTGCAGTTATACTTATTTCTATGCACGTTTATATTCTCTAGAACACTTTTTTCACCATATGTTTTCACTATCCCAATGATATGGTCAATTTAACAGATTGAAGAATGTCAAGTTATACTTATTTCTATGCACGTTTATATTCTATAGAACTCTTTTTTCACCATATGTTTTCACCATCTCACTAACATGGTCAATTTAACAGATTGAATAATGTTAAGTTATACTTATTTCTATGCACGTTTATATTCTATAGAACTCTTTTTTCACCATATGTTTTCACAATCTCAATGATATGGTCAATTTAACAGATTGAAGAATGTCAAGTTATACTTATTTCTATGCACGTTTATATTCTCTAGAACACTTTTTTCACCATATGTTTTCACTATCCCAATGATATGGTCAATTTAACAGATTGAAGAATGTCAAGTTATACTTATTTCTATGCACGTTTATATTCTATAGAACTCTTTTGTCACCATGTTTTCACAATCTCACTAATATGGTCAATTTAACAGATTTAAGAATGTCAAGTTATACTTATTTCTATGCACGTTTATATTCTCTAGAACACTTTTTTCACCATATGTTTTCACAATCTCAATGATATGGTCAATTTAACAGATTGAAGAATGTCAAGTTATACTTATTTCTATGCACGTTTATATTCTCTAGAACACTTTTTTCACCATATGTTTTCACTATCCCAATGATATGGTCAATTTAACAGATTGAAGAATGTCAAGTTATACTTATTTCTATGCACGTTTATATTCTATAGAACTCTTTTTTCACCATATGTTTTCACAATCTCACTAATATGGTCAATTTAACAGATTTAAGAATGTCAAGTTATACTTATTTCTATGCACGTTTATATTCTCTAGAACACTTTTTTCACCATATGTTTTCACTATCCCAATGATATGCTCAATTTAACAGATTGAAGAATGTCAAGTTATACTTATTTCTATGCACGTTTATATTCTATAGAACTCTTTTTTCACCATATGTTTTCTACCATGTCACTAATATGGTCAATTTAACAGATTTAAGAATGTCAAGTTATACTTATTTCTATGCACGTTTATATTCTCTAGAACTCTTTTTTCACCATATGTTTTCACAATCCCAATGATATGGTCAATTTAACAGATTGAAGTATGTGCAGTTATACTTATTTCTATGCACGTTTATATTCTCTAGAACACTTTTTTCACCATATGTTTTCACTATCCCAATGATATGGTCAATTTAACAGATTGAAGAATGTCAAGTTATACTTATTTCTATGCACGTTTATATTCTATAGAACTCTTTTTTCACCATATGTTTTCTACCATGTCACTAATATGGTCAATTTAACAGATTGAAGAATGTCAAGTTATACTTATTTCTATGCACGTTTATATTCTCTAGAACTCTTTTTTCACCATATGTTTTCACAATCCCAATGATATGGTCAATTTAACAGATTGAAGTATGTGCAGTTATACTTATTTCTATGCACGTTTATATTCTCTAGAACACTTTTTTCACCATATGTTTTCACTATCCCAATGATATGGTCAATTTAACAGATTGAAGAATGTCAAGTTATACTTATTTCTATGCACGTTTATATTCTATAGAACTCTTTTTTCACCATATGTTTTCACCATCTCACTAACATGGTCAATTTAACAGATTGAATAATGTTAAGTTATACTTATTTCTATGCACGTTTATATTCTATAGAACTCTTTTTTCACCATATGTTTTCACAATCTCAATGATATGGTCAATTTAACAGATTGAAGAATGTCAAGTTATACTTATTTCTATGCACGTTTATATTCTCGAGAACACTTTTTTCACCATATGTTTTCACTATCCCAATGATATGGTCAATTTAACAGATTGAAGAATGTCAAGTTATACTTATTTCTATGCACGTTTATATTCTATAGAACTCTTTTGTCACCATGTTTTCACAATCTCACTAATATGGTCAATTTAACAGATTTAAGAATGTCAAGTTATACTTATTTCTATGCACGTTTATATTCTCTAGAACACTTTTTTCACCATATGTTTTCACAATCTCAATGATATGGTCAATTTAACAGATTGAAGAATGTCAAGTTATACTTATTTCTATGCACGTTTATATTCTCTAGAACACTTTTTTCACCATATGTTTTCACTATCCCAATGATATGGTCAATTTAACAGATTGAAGAATGTCAAGTTATACTTATTTCTATGCACGTTTATATTCTATAGAACTCTTTTTTCACCATATGTTTTCACAATCTCACTAATATGGTCAATTTAACAGATTTAAGAATGTCAAGTTATACTTATTTCTATGCACGTTTATATTCTCTAGAACACTTTTTTCACCATATGTTTTCACTATCCCAATGATATGCTCAATTTAACAGATTGAAGAATGTCAAGTTATACTTATTTCTATGCACGTTTATATTCTATAGAACTCTTTTTTCACCATATTTTTTCTACCATGTCACTAATATGGTCAATTTAACAGATTTAAGAATGTCAAGTTATACTTATTTCTATGCACGTTTATATTCTCTAGAACACTTTTTTCACCATATGTTTTCACTATCCCAATGATATGGTCAATTTAACAGATTGAAGAATGTCAAGTTATACTTATTTCTATGCACGTTTATATTCTATAGAACTCTTTTTTCACCATATGTTTTCACCATCTCACTAACATGGTCAATTTAACAGATTGAATAATGTTAAGTTATACTTATTTCTATGCACGTTTATATTCTATAGAACTCTTTTTTCACCATATGTTTTCACAATCTCACTAATATGGTCAATTTAACAAATTTAAGAATGTCAAGTTATACTTATTTCTATGCACGTTTATATTCTATAGAACTCTTTTTTCACCATATGTTTTCACAATCCCAATGATATGGTCAATTTAACAGATTGAAGAATGTCAAGTTATACTTATTTCTATGCACGTTTATATTCTCTAGAACACTTTTTTCACCATATGTTTTCACAATCCCAATGATATGGTCAATTTAACAGATTGAAGAATGTCAAGTTATACTTATTTCTATGCACGTTTATATTCTCTAGAACACTTTTTTCACCATATGTTTTCACTATCCCAATGATATGGTCAATTTAACAGATTGAAGAATGTCAAGTTATACTTATTTCTATGCATGTTTATATTCTATAGAACTCTTTTTTCACCATATGTTTTCACAATCTCACTAATATCGTCAATTTAACAGATTTAAGAATGTCAAGTTATACTTATTTCTATGCACGTTTATATTCTCTAGAACACTTTTTTCACCATATGTTTTCACAATCCCAATGATATGGTCAATTTAACAGATTGAAGAATGTGCAGTTATACTTATTTCTATGCACGTTTATATTCTCTTGAACACTTTTTTCACCATATGTTTTCACTATCCCAATGATATGGTCAATTTAACAGATTGAAGAATGTCAAGTTATACTTATTTCTATGCACGTTTATATTCTATAGAACTCTTTTTTCACCATATGTTTTCACCATCTCACTAATATGGTCAATTTAACAGATTGAAGAATGTTAAGTTATACTTATTTCTATGCACGTTTATATTCTATAGAACTCTTTTTTCACCATATGTTTTCACAATCTCACTAATATGGTCAATTTAACAGATTGAAGAATGTCAAGTTATACTTCTTTCTTTGCACGTTTATATTCTCTAGAACACTTTTTTCACCATATGGTTTCACAATCCCAATGATATGGTCAATTTAACAGATTGAAGAATGTCAAGTTATACTTCTTTCTATGCACGTTTATATTCTCTAGAACACTTTTTTCACCATATCTTTTCACTATCCCAATGATATGGTCAATTTAGCAGATTGAAGAATGTCAAGTTATACTTATTTCTATGCACGTTTATATTCTCTAGAACACTTTTTTCACCATATGTTTTCACTATCCCAATGATATGGTCAATTTAACAGATTGAAGAATGTCAAGTTATACTTATTTCTATGCACGTTTATATTCTATAGAACTCTTTTTTCACCATATGTTTTCACAATCTCACTAATATGGTCAATTTAACAGATTTAAGAATGTCAAGTTATACTTATTTCTATGCACGTTTATATTCTATAGAACTCTTTTTTCACCATATGTTTTCACAATCTCACTAATATGGTCAATTTAACAGATTGAAGAATGTCAAGTTATACTTATTTCTATGCACGTTTATATTCTCTAGAACACTTTTTTCACCATATGTTTTCACAATCCCAATGATATGGTCAATTTAACAGATTGAAGAATGTCAAGTTATACTTATTTCTATGCACGTTTATATTCTATAGAACTCTTTTTTCACCATATGTTTTCACAATCCCAATGATATGGTTAATTTATTTGATTGAAGAATGTCAAGTTTTACTTATTTCTATGCACGTTTATATTCTCTAGAACACTTTTTTCACCATATGTTTTCACTATCCCAATGATATGGTCAATTTAACAGATTGAAGAATGTCAAGTTATACTTATTTCTATGCACGTTTATATTCTATAGAACTCTTTTTTCACCATATGTTTTCACAATCTCACTAATATGGTCAATTTAACAGATTTAAGAATGTCAAGTTATACTTATTTCTATGCACGTTTATATTCTATAGAACTCTTTTTTCACCATATGTTTTCACAATCCCAATGATATGGTCAATTTAACAGATTGAAGAATGTCAAGTTATACTTATTTCTATGCACGTTTATATTCTATAGAACACTTTTTTCACCATATGTTTTCACAATCCCAATGATATGGTCAATTTAACAGATTGAAGAATGTCAAGTTATACTTATTTCTATGCACGTTTATATTCTCTAGAACACTTTTTTCACCATATGTTTTCACTATCCCAATGATATGGTCAATTTAACAGATTGAAGAATGTCAAGTTATACTTATTTCTATGCACGTTTATATTCTCTAGAACTCTTTTTTCACCATATGTTTTCACAATCCCAATGATATGGTCAATTTAACAGATTGAAGAATGTCAAGTTTTACTTATTTCTATGCACGTTTATATTCTATAGAACTCTTTTTTCACCATATGTTTTCACCATCTCACTAATATGGTCAATTTAACAGATTGAAGAATGTCAAGTTATACTTATTTCTATGCACGTTTATATTCTATAGAACTCTTTTTTCACCATATGTTTTCACAATCTCACTAATATGGTCAATTTAACAGATTGAAGAATGTCAAGTTATACTTATTTCTATGCACGTTTATATTCTCTAGAACACTTTTTTCACCATATGTTTTCACAATCCCAATGATATGGTCAATTTAACAGATTGAAGAATGTCAAGTTATACTTAGTTCTATGCACGTTTATATTCTCTAGAACACTTTTTTCACCATATGTTTTCACTATCCCAATGATATGGTCAATTTAACAGATTGAAGAATGTCAAGTTATACTTATTTCTATGCACGTTTATATTCTATAGAACTCTTTTTTCACAATATATGTATTCACCATCTCACTAATATGGTCAATTTAACAGATTTAAGAATGTCAAGTTATACTTATTTCTATGCACGTTTATATTCTATAGAACACTTTTTTCACCATATGTTTTCACTATCCCAATGATATGGTCAATTTAACAGATTTAAGAATGTCAAGTTATACTTATTTCTATGCACGTTTATATTCTATAGAACACGTTTTTCACCATATGTTTTCACAATCTCACTAATATGGTCAATTTAACAGATTATAGAATGTCAAGTTATACTTATTTCTATGCACGTTTATATTCTGCAGAACTCTTTTTTCACCATATGGTTTCACAATACCAATAATATGGTCAATTTAACAGATTGAAGAATGTCAAGTTATACTTATTTCTATGCACGTTTATATTCTATAGAACTCTTTTTTCACCATATGTTTTCACAATCTCACTAATATGGTCAATTTAACAGATTGAAGAATGTCAAGTTATACTTCTTTCTATACACGTTTATATTCTCTAGAACACTTTTTTCACCATATGTTTTCACTATCCCAATGATATGGTCAATTTAACAGATTGAAGAATGTCAAGTTATACTTATTTCTATGCACGTTTATATTCTATAGAACTCTTTTTTCACCATATGTTTTCACAATCTCACTAATATCGTCAATTTAACAGATTTAAGAATGTCAAGTTATACTTATTTCTATGCACGTTTATATTCTCTAGAACACTTTTTTCACCATATGTTTTCACAATCCCAATGATATGGTCAATTTAACAGATTGAAGAATGTCAAGTTATACTTATTTCTATGCACGTTTATATTCTATAGAACTCTTTTTTCACCATATGTTTTCACTATCCCAATGATATGGTCAATTTAACAGATTGAAGAATGTCAAGTTATACTTATTTCTATGCACGTTTATATTCTCTAGAACACTTTTTTCACCATATGTTTTCACTATCCCAATGATATGGTCAATTTAACAGATTGAAGAATGTCAAGTTATACTTATTTCTATGCACGTTTATATTCTATAGAACTCTTTTGTCACCATATGTTTTCACAATCTCACTAATATGGTCAATTTAACAGATTTAAGAATGTCAAGTTATACTTATTTCTATGCACGTTTATATTCTCTAGAACACTTTTTTCACCATATGTTTTCACTATCCCAATGATATGGTCAATTTAACAGATTGAAGAATGTCCAGTTATACTTATTTCTATGCACGTTTATATTCTCTAGAACACTTTTTTCACCATATGTTTTCACAATCTCACTAATATGGTCAATTTAACAGATTTAAGAATGTCAAGTTATACTTATTTCTATGCACGTTTATATTCTCTAGAACACTTTTTTCACCATATGTTTTCACTATTCCAATGATATGGTCAATTTAACAGATTGAAGAATGTCAAGTTATACTTATTTCTATGCACGTTTATATTCTATAGAACTGTTTTTTCACCATATGTTTTCACAATCTCACTAATATGGTCAATTTAACAGATTTAAGAATGTCAAGTTATACTTATTTCTATGCACGTTTATATTCTCTAGAACACTTTTTTCACCATATGTTTTCACTATCCCAATGATATGGTCAATTTAACAGATTGAAGAATGTCAAGTTATACTTATTTCTATGCACGTTTATATTCTATAGAACTCTTTTTTCACCATATGTTTTCACAATCTCACTAATATGGTCAATTTAACAGATTTAAGAATGTCAAGTTATACTTATTTCTATGCACGTTTATATTCTATAGAACTCTTTTTTCACCATATGTTTTCACAATCCCAATGATATGGTCAATTTAACAGATTGAAGAATGTCAAGTTATACTTATTTCTATGCACGTTTATATTCTATAAAACTCTTTTTTCACAATATATGTTTTCACCATCTCACTAATATGGTCAATTTAACAGATTTAAGAATGTCAAGTTATACTTATTTCTATGCACGTTTATATTCTCTAGAACAGTTTTTTCACCATATGTTTTCACAATCCCAATGATATGGTCAATTTAACAGATTGAAGAATGTCAAGTTATACTTATTTCTATGCACGTTTATATTCTCTAGAACACTTTTTTCACCATATGTTTTCACTATCCCAATGATATGGTCAATTTAACAGATTGAAGAATGTCAAGTTATACTTATTTCTATGCACGTTTATATTCTATAGAACTCTTTTTTCACCATATGTTTTCACCATCTAACTAATATGGTCAATTTAACAGATTGAAGAATGTCAAGTTATACTTATTTCTATGCACGTTTATATTCTCTAGAACTCTTTTTTCACCATATGTTTTCACAATCCCAATGATATGGTCAATTAAACAGATTGAAGAATGTCAAGTTATACTTATTTCTATGCACGTTTATATTCTCTAGAACTCTTTTTTCACCATATGTTTTCACAATCCCAATGATATGGTCAATTTAACAGATTGAAGAATGTCAAGTTATACTTATTTCTATGCACGTTTATATTCTCTAGAACACTTTTTTCACCATATGTTTTCACCATCTAACTAATATGGTCAATTTAACAGATTGAAGAATGTCAAGTTATACTTATTTCTATGCACGTTTATATTCTATAGAACTCTTTTTTCACCATATGTTTTCACCATCTAACTAATATGGTCAATTTAACAGATTGAAGAATGTCAAGTTATACTTATTTCTATGCACGTTTATATTCTATAGAACTCTTTTTTCACCATATGTTTTCACCATCTAACTAATATGGTCAATTTAACAGATTGAAGAATGTCAAGTTATACTTATTTCTATGCACGTTTATATTCTATAGAACTCTTTTTTCACCATATGTTTTCACCATCTAACTAATATGGTCAATTTAACAGATTGAAGAATGTCAAGTTATACTTTTTTCTATGCACGTTTATATTCTATAGAACACTTTTTTCACCATATGTTTTCACAATCCCAATGATATGGTCAATTTAACAGATTGAAGAATGTCAAGTTATACTTTTTTCTATGCACGTTTATATTCTATAGAACTCTTTTTTCACCATATGTTTTCACCATCTCACTAATATGGTCAATTTAACAGATTGAAGAATGTCAAGTTATACTTATTTCTATGCACGTTTATATTCTATAGAACTCTTTTTTCACCATATGTTTTCACCATCTCACTAATATGGTCAATTTAACAGATTGAAGAATGTCAAGTTATACTTTTTTCTATGCACGTTTATATTCTATAGAACTCTTTTTTCACCATATGTTTTCACAATCCCAATGATATGGTCAATTTAACAGATTGAAGAATGTCAAGTTATACTTATTTCTATGCACGTTTATATTCTATCGAACTCTTTTTTCACCATATGTTTTCACAATCTCACTAATATGGTCAATTTAACAGATTGAAGAATGTCAAGTTATACTTATTTCCATGCACGTTTATATTCTCTAGAACAGTTTTTTCACCATATGTTTTCACAATCCCAATGATATGGTCAATTTAACAGATTGAAGAATGTCAAGTTATACTTATTTCTATGCACGTTTATATTCTCTAGAACACTTTTTTCACCATATGTTTTCACAATCCCAATGATATGGTCAATTTAACAGATTGAAGAATGTCAAGTTATACTTATTTCTATGCACGTTTATATTCTATAGAACTCTTTTTTCACCATATGTTTTCACCATCTCACTAATATGGTCAATTTAACAGATTGAAGAATGTCAAGTTATACTTATTTCTATGCACGTTTATATTCTATAGAACTCTTTTTTCACCATATGTTTTCACCATCTCACTAATATGGTCAATTTAACAGATTGAAGAATGTCAAGTTATACTTATTTCTATGCACGTTTATATTCTATAGAACTCTTTTTTCACCATATGTTTTCACCATCTCACTAATATGGTCAATTTAACAGATTGAAGAATGTCAAGTTATACTTTTTTCTATGCACGTTTATATTCTATAGAACTCTTTTTTCACCATATGTTTTCACAATCCCAATGATATGGTCAATTTAACAGATTGAAGAATGTCAAGTTATACTTATTTCTATGCACGTTTATATTCTATAGAACTCTTTTTTCACCATATGTTTTCACAATCTCACTAATATGGTCAATTTAACAGATTGAAGAATGTCAAGTTATACTTATTTCCATGCACGTTTATATTCTCTAGAACAGTTTTTTCACCATATGTTTTCACAATCCCAATGATATGGTCAATTTAACAGATTGAAGAATGTCAAGTTATACTTATTTCTATGCACGTTTATATTCTCTAGAACACTTTTTTCACCATATGTTTTCACAATCCCAATGATATGGTCAATTTAACAGATTGAAGAATGTCAAGTTATACTTATTTCTATGCACGTTTATATTCTATAGAACTCTTTTTTCACCATATGTTTTCACAATCTCACTAATATGGTCAATTTAACAGATTGAAGAATGTCAAGTTATACTTATTTCCATGCACGTTTATATTCTCTAGAACAGTTTTTTCACCATATGTTTTCACAATCCCAATGATATGGTCAATTTAACAGATTGAAGAATGTCAAGTTATACTTATTTCTATGCACGTTTATATTCTCTAGAACAGTTTTTTCACCATATGTTTTCACAATCCCAATGATATGGTCAATTTAACAGATTGAAGAATGTCAAGTTATACTTATTTCTATGCACGTTTATATTCTCTAGAACACTTTTTTCACCATATGTTTTCACAATCCCAATGATATGGTCAATTTAACAGATTGAAGAATGTCAAGTTATACTTATTTCTATGCACGTTTATATTCTCTAGAACACTTTTTTCACCATATGTTTTCACAATCCCAATGATATGGTCAATTTAACAGATTGAAGAATGTCAAGTTATACTTATTTCCATGCACGTTTATATTCTCTAGAACACTTTTTTCACCATATGTTTTCACAATCCCAATGATATGGTCAATTTAACAGATTGAAGAATGTCAAGTTATACTTATTTCTATGCACGTTTATATTCTATAGAACTCTTTTTTCACAATATGTTTTCACAATCCCAATGATATGGTCAATTTAACAGATTGAAGAATGTAAAGTTATACTTATTTCTATGCACGTTTATATTCTATAGAACTCTTTTTTCACCATATGTTTTCACCATCTAACTAATATGGTCAATTTAACAGATTGAAGAATGTCAAGTTATACTTATTTCTATGCACGTTTATATTCTATAGAACTCTTTTTTCACCATATGTTTTCACCATCTAACTAATATGGTCAATTTAACAGATTGAAGAATGTCAAGTTATACTTATTTCTATGCACGTTTATATTCTATAGAACTCTTTTTTCACCATATGTTTTCACCATCTAACTAATATGGTCAATTTAACAGATTGAAGAATGTCAAGTTATACTTATTTCTATGCACGTTTATATTCTATAGAACTCTTTTTTCACCATATGTTTTCACAATCCCAATGATATGGTCAATTTAACAGATTGAAGAATGTCAAGTTATACTTATTTCTATGCACGTTTATATTCTCTAGAACACTTTTTTCACCATATGTTTTCACAATCCCAATGATATGGTCAATTTAACAGATTGAAGAATGTCAAGTTATACTTATTTCTATGCATGTTTATATTCTATAGAACTCTTTTTTCACAATATGTTTTCACCATCTCACTAATATGGTAAATTTAACAGATTGAAGAATGTCAAGTTATACTTTTTTCTATGCACGTTTATATTCTATAGAACTCTTTTTTCACAATATGTTTTCACCATCTAACTAATATGGTCAATTTAACAGATTGAAGAATGTCAAGTTATACTTTTTTCTATGCACGTTTATATTATATAGAACTCTTTTTTCACAATATGTTTTCACCATCTAACTAATATGGTCAATTTAACAGATTGAAGAATGTCAAGTTATACTTTTTTCTATGCACGTTTATATTCTCTAGAACACTTTTTTCACCATATGTTTTCACAATCCCAATGATATGGTCAATTTAACAGATTGAAGAATGTCAAGTTATACTTATTTCTATGCATGTTTATATTCTATAGAACACTTTTTTCACCATATGTTTTCACCATCTAACTAATATGGTAAATTTAACAGATTGAAGAATGTCAAGTTATACTTTTTTCTATGCACGTTTATATTCTATAGAACTCTTTTTTCACCATATGTTTTCACCATCTAACTAATATGGTCAATTTAACAGATTGAAGAATGTCAAGTTATACTTTTTTCTATGCACGTTTATATTCTATAGAACTCTTTTTTCACCATATGTTTTCACCATCTAACTAATATGGTCAATTTAACAGATTGAAGAATGTCAAGTTATACTTTTTTCTATGCACGTTTATATTCTATAGAACTCTTTTTTCACCATATGTTTTCACCATCTAACTAATATGGTCAATTTAACAGATTGAAGAATGTCAAGTTATACTTTTTTCTATGCACGTTTATATTCTATAGAACTCTTTTTTCACCATATGTTTTCACCATCTAACTAATATGGTCAATTTAACAGATTGAAGAATGTCAAGTTATACTTTTTTCTATGCACGTTTATATTCTATAGAACTCTTTTTTCACCATATGTTTTCACCATCTAACTAATATGGTCAATTTAACAGATTGAAGAATGTCAAGTTATACTTTTTTCTATGCACGTTTATATTCTATAGAACTCTTTTTTCACCATATGTTTTCACCATCTAACTAATATGGTCAATTTAACAGATTGAAGAATGTCAAGTTATACTTTTTTCTATGCACGTTTATATTCTATAGAACTCTTTTTTCACCATATGTTTTCACCATCTAACTAATATGGTCAATTTAACAGATTGAAGAATGTCAAGTTATACTTTTTTCTATGCACGTTTATATTCTATAGAACTCTTTTTTCACCATATGTTTTCACAATCTAACTAATATGGTCAATTTAACAGATTGAAGAATGTCAAGTTATACTTTTTTCTATGCACGTTTATATTCTATAGAACTCTTTTTTCACCATATGTTTTCACCATCTAACTAATATGGTCAATTTAACAGATTGAAGAATGTCAAGTTATACTTTTTTCTATGCACGTTTATATTCTATAGAACTCTTTTTTCACCATATGTTTTCACCATCTAACTAATATGGTCAATTTAACAGATTGAAGAATGTCAAGTTATACTTATTTCTATGCACGTTTATATTCTATAGAACTCTTTTTTCACCATATGTTTTCACAATCCCAATGATATGATCAATTTAACAGATTGAAGAATGTCAAGTTATACTTATTTCTATGCACGTTTATATTCTCTAGAACACTTTTTTCACCATATGTTTTCACAATCCCAATGATATGGTCAATTTAACAGATTGAAGAATGTCAAGTTATACTTATTTCTATGCACGTTTATATTCTATAGAACTCTTTTTTCACCATATGTTTTCACCATGTCACTAATATGGTCAATTTAACAGATTGAAGAATGTCAAGTTATACTTATTTCTATGCACGTTTATATTCTCTAGAACACTTTTTTCACCATATGTTTTCACAATCCCAATGATATGGTCAATTTAACAGATTGAAGAATGTCAAGTTATACTTATTTCTATGCACGTTTATATTCTCTAGAACACTTTTTTCACCATATGTTTTCACAATCCCAATGATATGGTCAATTTAACAGATTGAAGAATGTCAAGTTATACTTATTTCTATGCACGTTTATATTCTATAGAACTCTTTTTTCACCATATGTTTTCACAATCTCACTAATATGGTCAATTAAACAGATTGAAGAATGTCAAGTTATACTTATTTCTATGCACGTATATTCTATAGAACTCTTTTTTCACCATATGTTTTCACCATCTAACTAATATGGTCAATTTAACAGATTGGAGAATGTCAAGTTATACTTATTTCTATGCACGTTTATATTCTATAGAACTCTTTTTTCACCGTATGTTTTCACAATCCCAATGATATGGTCAATTTAACAGATTGAAGAATTTAAAGTTATACTTATTTCTATGCACGTTTATATTCTCTAGAACTCTTTTTTCATCATATGTTTTCACAATCTCACTAATATGGTCAATTTAACAGATTGAAGAATGTCAAGTTATACTTATTTCTATGCACGTTTATATTCTATAGAACTCTTTTTTCACCACATGTTTTCACCATCTCACTAATATGGTCAATTTAACAGATTGAAGAATGTCAAGTTATACTTATTTCTATGCATGTTTATATTCTATAGAACTCTTTTTTCACCATATGTTTTCACCATCTAACTAATATGGTCAATTTAACAGATTGAAGAATGTCAAGTTATACTTATTTCTTTGCACGTTTATATTCTATAGAACTCTTTTTTCACCATATGTTTTCACCATCTAACTAATATGGTCAATTTAACAGATTGAAGAATGTCAAGTTATACTTATTTCTATGCACGTTTATATTCTATAGAACTCTTTTTTCACCATATGTTTTCACCATCTAACTAATATGTTCAATTTAACAGATTGAAGAATGTCAAGTTATACTTTTTTCTATGCACGTTTATATTCTATAGAACTCTTTTTTCACCATATGTTTTCACCATCTAACTAATATGGTCAATTTAACAGATTGAAGAATGTCAAGTTATACTTTTTTCTATGCACGTTTATATTCTATAGAACTCTTTTTTCACCATATGTTTTCACAATCCCAATGATATGGTCAATTTAACAGATTGAAGAATGTCAAGTTATACTTATTTCTATGCACGTTTATATTCTCTAGAACACTTTTTTCACCATATGTTTTCACAATCCCAACGATATGGTCAATTTAACAGATTGAAGAATGTCAAGTTATACTTATTTCTATGCACGTTTATATTCTATAGAACTCTTTTTTCACCATATGTTTTCTACCATGTCACTAATATGGTCAATTTAACAGATTGAAGAATGTCAAGTTATACTTATTTCTATGCACGTTTATATTCTCTAGAACACTTTTTTCACCATATGTTTTCACAATCCCAATGATATGGTCAATTTAACAGATTGAAGAATGTCAAGTTATACTTATTTCTATGCACGTTTATATTCTCTAGAACACTTTTTTCACCATATGTTTTCACAATCCCAATGATATGGTCAATTTAACAGATTGAAGAATGTCAAGTTATACTTATTTCTATGCACGTTTATATTCTCTAGAACTCTTTTTTCACCATATGTTTTCACTATCTCACTAATATGGTCAATTAAACAGATTGAAGAATGTCAAGTTATACTTATTTCTATGCACGTTTATATTCTATAGAACTCTTTTTTCACCGTATGTTTTCACAATCCCAATGATATGGTCAATTTAACAGATTGAAGAATTTAAAGTTATACTTATTTCTATGAACGTTTATATTCTCTAGAACTCTTTTTTCATCATATGTTTTCACAATCTCACTAATATGGTCAATTTAACAGATTGAAGAATGTCAAGTTATACTTATTTCTATGCACGTTTATATTCTATAGAACTCTTTTTTCACCATATGTTTTCACAATCTCACTAATATGGTCAATTTAACAGATTGAAGAATGTCAAGTTATACTTATTTCCATGCACGTTTATATTCTCTAGAACAGTTTTTTCACCATATGTTTTCACAATCCCAATGATATGGTCAATTTAACAGATTGAAGAATGTCAAGTTATACTTATTTCTATGCACGTTTATATTCTCTAGAACTCTTTTTTCACCATATGTTTTCACAATCTCACTAATATGGTCAATTTAACAGATTGAAGAATGTCAAGTTATACTTATTTCTATGCACGTTTATATTCTATAGAACTCTTTTTTCACCATATGTTTTCACAATCTCACTAATATGGTCAATTGAACAGATTGAAGAATGTCAAGTTATACTTATTTCCATGCACGTTTATATTCTCTAGAATAGTTTTTTCACCATATGTTTTCACAATCCGAATGATATGGTCAATTTAACAGATTGAAGAATGTCAAGTTATACTTATTTCTATGCACGTTTATATTCTCTAGAACACTTTTTTCACCATATGTTTTCACAATCCCAATGATATGGTCAATTTAACAGATTGAAGAATGTCAAGTTATACTTATTTCTATGCACGTTTATATTCTATAGAACTCTTTTTTCACCATATGTTTTCACAATCTCACTAATATGGTCAATTGAACAGATTGAAGAATGTCAAGTTATACTTATTTCCATGCACGTTTATATTCTCTAGAATAGTTTTTTCACCATATGTTTTCACAATCCGAATGATATGGTCAATTTAACAGATTGAAGAATGTCAAGTTATACTTATTTCTATGCGCGTTTATATTCTCTAGAACACTTTTTTCACCATATGTTTTCACAATCCCAATGATATGGTCAATTTAACAGATTGAAGAATGTCAAGTTATACTTATTTCTATGCACGTTTATATTCTATAGAACACTTTTTTCACCATATGTTTTCACCATCTAACTAATATGGTCAATTTAACAGATTGAAGAATGTCAAGTTATACTTTTTTCTATGCACGTTTATATTCTATAGAACACTTTTTTCACCATATGTTTTCACAATCCCAATGATATGGTCAATTTAACAGATTGAAGAATGTCAAGTTATACTTATTTCTATGCACGTTTATATTCTATAGAACACTTTTTTCACCATATGTTTTCACCATCTAACTAATATGGTCAATTTAACAGATTGAAGAATGTCAAGTTATACTTTTTTCTATGCACGTTTATATTCTATAGAACTCTTTTTTCACCATATGTTTTCACCATCTAACTAATATGGTCAATTTAACAGATTGAAGAATGTCAAGTTATACTTTTTTCTATGCACGTTTATATTCTATAGAACTCTTTTTTCACCATATGTTTTCACCATCTAACTAATATGGTCAATTTAACAGATTGAAGAATGTCAAGTTATACTTATTTCTATGCACGTTTATATTCTATAGAACTCTTTTTTCACCATATGTTTTCACAATCCCAATGATATGGTCAATTTAACAGATTGAAGAATGTCAAGTTATACTTATTTCTATGCACGTTTATATTCTCTAGAACACTTTTTTCACCATATGTTTTCACAATCCCAATGATATGGTCAATTTAACAGATTGAAGAATGTCAAGTTATACTTATTTCTATGCACGTTTATATTCTATAGAACTCTTTTTTCACCATATGTTTTCACCATGTCACTAATATGGTCAATTTAACAGATTGAAGAATGTCAAGTTATACTTATTTCTATGCACGTTTATATTCTCTAGAACACTTTTTTCACCATATGTTTTCACAATCCCAATGATATGGTCAATTTAACAGATTGAAGAATGTCAAGTTATACTTATTTCTATGCACGTTTATATTCTCTAGAACACTTTTTTCACCATATGTTTTCACAATCCCAATGATATGGTCAATTTAACAGATTGAAGAATGTCAAGTTATACTTATTTCTATGCACGTTTATATTCTCTAGAACTCTTTTTTCACCATATGTTTTCACAATCTCACTAATATGGTCAATTAAACAGATTGAAGAATGTCAAGTTATACTTATTTCTATGCACGTATATTCTATAGAACTCTTTTTTCACCATATGTTTTCACCATCTAACTAATATGGTCAATTTAACAGATTGAAGAATGTCAAGTTATACTTATTTCTATGCACGTTTATATTCTATAGAACTCTTTTTTCACCGTATGTTTTCACAATCCCAATGATATGGTCAATTTAACAGATTGAAGAATTTAAAGTTATACTTATTTCTATGCACGTTTATATTCTCTAGAACTCTTTTTTCATCATATGTTTTCACAATCTCACTAATATGGTCAATTTAACAGATTGAAGAATGTCAAGTTATACTTATTTCTATGCACGTTTATATTCTATAGAACTCTTTTTTCACCACATGTTTTCACCATCTCACTAATATGGTCAATTTAACAGATTGAAGAATGTCAAGTTATACTTATTTCTATGCATGTTTATATTCTATAGAACTCTTTTTTCACCATATGTTTTCACCATCTAACTAATATGGTCAATTTAACAGATTGAAGAATGTCAAGTTATACTTATTTCTTTGCACGTTTATATTCTATAGAACTCTTTTTTCACCATATGTTTTCACCATCTAACTAATATGGTCAATTTAACAGATTGAAGAATGTCAAGTTATACTTATTTCTATGCACGTTTATATTCTATAGAACTCTTTTTTCACCATATGTTTTCACCATCTAACTAATATGGTCAATTTAACAGATTGAAGAATGTCAAGTTATACTTTTTTCTATGCACGTTTATATTCTATAGAACTCTTTTTTCACCATATGTTTTCACCATCTAACTAATATGGTCAATTTAACAGATTGAAGAATGTCAAGTTATACTTTTTTCTATGCACGTTTATATTCTATAGAACTCTTTTTTCACCATATGTTTTCACAATCCCAATGATATGGTCAATTTAACAGATTGAAGAATGTCAAGTTATACTTATTTCTATGCACGTTTATATTCTCTAGAACACTTTTTTCACCATATGTTTTCACAATCCCAATGATATGGTCAATTTAACAGATTGAAGAATGTCAAGTTATACTTATTTCTATGCACGTTTATATTCTATAGAACTCTTTTTTCACCATATGTTTTCTACCATGTCACTAATATGGTCAATTTAACAGATTGAAGAATGTCAAGTTATACTTATTTCTATGCACGTTTATATTCTCTAGAACACTTTTTTCACCATATGTTTTCACAATCCCAATGATATGGTCAATTTAACAGATTGAAGAATGTCAAGTTATACTTATTTCTATGCACGTTTATATTCTCTAGAACACTTTTTTCACCATATGTTTTCACAATCCCAATGATATGGTCAATTTAACAGATTGAAGAATGTCAAGTTATACTTATTTCTATGCACGTTTATATTCTCTAGAACTCTTTTTTCACCATATGTTTTCACTATCTCACTAATATGGTCAATTAAACAGATTGAAGAATGTCAAGTTATACTTATTTCTATGCACGTTTATATTCTATAGAACTCTTTTTTCACCGTATGTTTTCACAATCCCAATGATATGGTCAATTTAACAGATTGAAGAATTTAAAGTTATACTTATTTCTATGAACGTTTATATTCTCTAGAACTCTTTTTTCATCATATGTTTTCACAATCTCACTAATATGGTCAATTTAACAGATTGAAGAATGTCAAGTTATACTTATTTCTATGCACGTTTATATTCTATAGAACTCTTTTTTCACCATATGTTTTCACAATCTCACTAATATGGTCAATTGAACAGATTGAAGAATGTCAAGTTATACTTATTTCCATGCACGTTTATATTCTCTAGAATAGTTTTTTCACCATATGTTTTCACAATCCGAATGATATGGTCAATTTAACAGATTGAAGAATGTCAAGTTATACTTATTTCTATGCACGTTTATATTCTCTAGAACACTTTTTTCACCATATGTTTTCACAATCCCAATGATATGGTCAATTTAACAGATTGAAGAATGTCAAGTTATACTTATTTCTATGCACGTTTATATTCTATAGAACTCTTTTTTCACCATATGTTTTCACAATCTCACTAATATGGTCAATTGAACAGATTGAAGAATGTCAAGTTATACTTATTTCCATGCACGTTTATATTCTCTAGAAAAGTTTTTTCACCATATGTTTTCACAATCCGAATGATATGGTCAATTTAACAGATTGAAGAATGTCAAGTTATACTTATTTCTATGCGCGTTTATATTCTCTAGAACACTTTTTTCACCATATGTTTTCACAATCCCAATGATATGGTCAATTTAACAGATTGAAGAATGTCAAGTTATACTTATTTCTATGCACGTTTATATTCTATAGAACACTTTTTTCACCATATGTTTTCACCATCTAACTAATATGGTCAATTTAACAGATTGAAGAATGTCAAGTTATACTTTTTTCTATGCACGTTTATATTCTATAGAACACTTTTTTCACCATATGTTTTCACAATCCCAATGATATGGTCAATTTAACAGATTGAAGAATGTCAAGTTATACTTATTTCTATGCACGTTTATATTCTATAGAACACTTTTTTCACCATATGTTTTCACCATCTAACTAATATGGTCAATTTAACAGATTGAAGAATGTCAAGTTATACTTTTTTCTATGCACGTTTATATTCTATAGAACTCTTTTTTCACCATATGTTTTCACCATCTAACTAATATGGTCAATTTAACAGATTGAAGAATGTCAAGTTATACTTTTTTCTATGCACGTTTATATTCTATAGAACTCTTTTTTCACCATATGTTTTCACCATCTAACTAATATGGTCAATTTAACAGATTGAAGAATGTCAAGTTATACTTATTTCTATGCACGTTTATATTCTATAGAACTCTTTTTTCACCATATGTTTTCACAATCCCAATGATATGGTCAATTTAACAGATTGAAGAATGTCAAGTTATACTTATTTCTATGCACGTTTATATTCTCTAGAACACTTTTTTCACCATATGTTTTCACAATCCCAATGATATGGTCAATTTAACAGATTGAAGAATGTCAAGTTATACTTATTTCTATGCACGTTTATATTCTATAGAACTCTTTTTTCACCATATGTTTTCACCATGTCACTAATATGGTCAATTTAACAGATTGAAGAATGTCAAGTTATACTTATTTCTATGCACGTTTATATTCTCTAGAACACTTTTTTCACCATATGTTTTCACAATCCCAATGATATGGTCAATTTAACAGATTGAAGAATGTCAAGTTATACTTATTTCTATGCACGTTTATATTCTCTAGAACACTTTTTTCACCATATGTTTTCACAATCCCAATGATATGGTCAATTTAACAGATTGAAGAATGTCAAGTTATACTTATTTCTATGCACGTTTATATTCTCTAGAACTCTTTTTTCACCATATGTTTTCACAATCTCACTAATATGGTCAATTAAACAGATTGAAGAATGTCAAGTTATACTTATTTCTATGCACGTATATTCTATAGAACTCTTTTTTCACCATATGTTTTCACCATCTAACTAATATGGTCAATTTAACAGATTGAAGAATGTCAAGTTATACTTATTTCTATGCACGTTTATATTCTATAGAACTCTTTTTTCACCGTATGTTTTCACAATCCCAATGATATGGTCAATTTAACAGATTGAAGAATTTAAAGTTATACTTATTTCTATGCACGTTTATATTCTCTAGAACTCTTTTTTCATCATATGTTTTCACAATCTCACTAATATGGTCAATTTAACAGATTGAAGAATGTCAAGTTATACTTATTTCTATGCACGTTTATATTCTATAGAACTCTTTTTTCACCACATGTTTTCACCATCTCACTAATATGGTCAATTTAACAGATTGAAGAATGTCAAGTTATACTTATTTCTATGCATGTTTATATTCTATAGAACTCTTTTTTCACCATATGTTTTCACCATCTAACTAATATGGTCAATTTAACAGATTGAAGAATGTCAAGTTATACTTATTTCTTTGCACGTTTATATTCTATAGAACTCTTTTTTCACCATATGTTTTCACCATCTAACTAATATGGTCAATTTAACAGATTGAAGAATGTCAAGTTATACTTATTTCTATGCACGTTTATATTCTATAGAACTCTTTTTTCACCATATGTTTTCACCATCTAACTAATATGGTCAATTTAACAGATTGAAGAATGTCAAGTTATACTTTTTTCTATGCACGTTTATATTCTATAGAACTCTTTTTTCACCATATGTTTTCACCATCTAACTAATATGGTCAATTTAACAGATTGAAGAATGTCAAGTTATACTTTTTTCTATGCACGTTTATATTCTATAGAACTCTTTTTTCACCATATGTTTTCACAATCCCAATGATATGGTCAATTTAACAGATTGAAGAATGTCAAGTTATACTTATTTCTATGCACGTTTATATTCTCTAGAACACTTTTTTCACCATATGTTTTCACAATCCCAATGATATGGTCAATTTAACAGATTGAAGAATGTCAAGTTATACTTATTTCTATGCACGTTTATATTCTATAGAACTCTTTTTTCACCATATGTTTTCTACCATGTCACTAATATGGTCAATTTAACAGATTGAAGAATGTCAAGTTATACTTATTTCTATGCACGTTTATATTCTCTAGAACACTTTTTTCACCATATGTTTTCACAATCCCAATGATATGGTCAATTTAACAGATTGAAGAATGTCAAGTTATACTTATTTCTATGCACGTTTATATTCTCTAGAACACTTTTTTCACCATATGTTTTCACAATCCCAATGATATGGTCAATTTAACAGATTGAAGAATGTCAAGTTATACTTATTTCTATGCACGTTTATATTCTCTAGAACTCTTTTTTCACCATATGTTTTCACTATCTCACTAATATGGTCAATTAAACAGATTGAAGAATGTCAAGTTATACTTATTTCTATGCACGTTTATATTCTATAGAACTCTTTTTTCACCGTATGTTTTCACAATCCCAATGATATGGTCAATTTAACAGATTGAAGAATTTAAAGTTATACTTATTTCTATGAACGTTTATATTCTCTAGAACTCTTTTTTCATCATATGTTTTCACAATCTCACTAATATGGTCAATTTAACAGATTGAAGAATGTCAAGTTATACTTATTTCTATGCACGTTTATATTCTATAGAACTCTTTTTTCACCATATGTTTTCACAATCTCACTAATATGGTCAATTTAACAGATTGAAGAATGTCAAGTTATACTTATTTCCATGCACGTTTATATTCTCTAGAACAGTTTTTTCACCATATGTTTTCACAATCCCAATGATATGGTCAATTTAACAGATTGAAGAATGTCAAGTTATACTTATTTCTATGCACGTTTATATTCTATAGAACTCTTTTTTCACCATATGTTTTCACAATCTCACTAATATGGTCAATTTAACAGATTGAAGAATGTCAAGTTATACTTATTTCTATGCACGTTTATATTCTATAGAACTCTTTTTTCACCATATGTTTTCACAATCTCACTAATATGGTCAATTGAACAGATTGAAGAATGTCAAGTTATACTTATTTCCATGCACGTTTATATTCTCTAGAATAGTTTTTTCACCATATGTTTTCACAATCCGAATGATATGGTCAATTTAACAGATTGAAGAATGTCAAGTTATACTTATTTCTATGCGCGTTTATATTCTATAGAACTCTTTTTTCACCGTATGTTTTCACAATCCCAATGATATGGTCAATTTAACAGATTGAAGAATTTAAAGTTATACTTATTTCTATGCACGTTTATATTCTCTAGAACTCTTTTTTCATCATATGTTTTCACAATCTCACTAATATGGTCAATTTAACAGATTGAAGAATGTCAAGTTATACTTATTTCTATGCACGTTTATATTCTATAGAACTCTTTTTTCACCACATGTTTTCACCATCTCACTAATATGGTCAATTTAACAGATTGAAGAATGTCAAGTTATACTTATTTCTATGCATGTTTATATTCTATAGAACTCTTTTTTCACCATATGTTTTCACCATCTAACTAATATGGTCAATTTAACAGATTGAAGAATGTCAAGTTATACTTATTTCTTTGCACGTTTATATTCTATAGAACTCTTTTTTCACCATATGTTTTCACCATCTAACTAATATGGTCAATTTAACAGATTGAAGAATGTCAAGTTATACTTATTTCTATGCACGTTTATATTCTATAGAACTCTTTTTTCACCATATGTTTTCACCATCTAACTAATATGGTCAATTTAACAGATTGAAGAATGTCAAGTTATACTTTTTTCTATGCACGTTTATATTCTATAGAACTCTTTTTTCACCATATGTTTTCACCATCTAACTAATATGGTCAATTTAACAGATTGAAGAATGTCAAGTTATACTTTTTTCTATGCACGTTTATATTCTATAGAACTCTTTTTTCACCATATGTTTTCACAATCCCAATGATATGGTCAATTTAACAGATTGAAGAATGTCAAGTTATACTTATTTCTATGCACGTTTATATTCTCTAGAACACTTTTTTCACCATATGTTTTCACAATCCCAATGATATGGTCAATTTAACAGATTGAAGAATGTCAAGTTATACTTATTTCTATGCACGTTTATATTCTATAGAACTCTTTTTTCACCATATGTTTTCTACCATGTCACTAATATGGTCAATTTAACAGATTGAAGAATGTCAAGTTATACTTATTTCTATGCACGTTTATATTCTCTAGAACACTTTTTTCACCATATGTTTTCACAATCCCAATGATATGGTCAATTTAACAGATTGAAGAATGTCAAGTTATACTTATTTCTATGCACGTTTATATTCTCTAGAACACTTTTTTCACCATATGTTTTCACAATCCCAATGATATGGTCAATTTAACAGATTGAAGAATGTCAAGTTATACTTATTTCTATGCACGTTTATATTCTCTAGAACTCTTTTTTCACCATATGTTTTCACTATCTCACTAATATGGTCAATTAAACAGATTGAAGAATGTCAAGTTATACTTATTTCTATGCACGTTTATATTCTATAGAACTCTTTTTTCACCGTATGTTTTCACAATCCCAATGATATGGTCAATTTAACAGATTGAAGAATTTAAAGTTATACTTATTTCTATGAACGTTTATATTCTCTAGAACTCTTTTTTCATCATATGTTTTCACAATCTCACTAATATGGTCAATTTAACAGATTGAAGAATGTCAAGTTATACTTATTTCTATGCACGTTTATATTCTATAGAACTCTTTTTTCACCATATGTTTTCACAATCTCACTAATATGGTCAATTTAACAGATTGAAGAATGTCAAGTTATACTTATTTCCATGCACGTTTATATTCTCTAGAACAGTTTTTTCACCATATGTTTTCACAATCCCAATGATATGGTCAATTTAACAGATTGAAGAATGTCAAGTTATACTTATTTCTATGCACGTTTATATTCTATAGAACTCTTTTTTCACCATATGTTTTCACAATCTCACTAATATGGTCAATTTAACAGATTGAAGAATGTCAAGTTATACTTATTTCTATGCACGTTTATATTCTATAGAACTCTTTTTTCACCATATGTTTTCACAATCTCACTAATATGGTCAATTGAACAGATTGAAGAATGTCAAGTTATACTTATTTCCATGCACGTTTATATTCTCTAGAATAGTTTTTTCACCATATGTTTTCACAATCCGAATGATATGGTCAATTTAACAGATTGAAGAATGTCAAGTTATACTTATTTCTATGCGCGTTTATATTCTCTAGAACACTTTTTTCACCATATGTTTTCACAATCCCAATGATATGGTCAATTTAACAGATTGAAGAATGTCAAGTTATACTTATTTCTATGCACGTTTATATTCTATAGAACACTTTTTTCACCATATGTTTTCACCATCTAACTAATATGGTCAATTTAACAGATTGAAGAATGTCAAGTTATACTTTTTTCTATGCACGTTTATATTCTATAGAACTCTTTTTTCACCATATGTTTTCACCATCTAACTAATATGGTCAATTTAACAGATTGAAGAATGTCAAGTTATACTTTTTTCTATGCACGTTTATATTCTATAGAACTCTTTTTTCACCATATGTTTTCACCATCTAACTAATATGGTCAATTTAACAGATTGAAGAATGTCAAGTTATACTTTTTTCTATGCACGTTTATATTCTATAGAACTCTTTTTTCACCATATGTTTTCACCATCTAACTAATATGGTCAATTTAACAGATTGAAGAATGTCAAGTTATACTTTTTTCTATGCACGTTTATATTCTATAGAACTCTTTTTTCACCATATGTTTTCACAATCCCAATGATATGGTCAATTTAACAGATTGAAGAATGTCAAGTTATACTTATTTCTATGCACGTTTATATTCTCTAGAACACTTTTTTCACCATATGTTTTCACAATCCCAATGATATGGTCAATTTAACAGATTGAAGAATGTCAAGTTATACTTATTTCTATGCACGTTTATATTCTATAGAACTCTTTTTTCACCATATGTTTTCACCATGTCACTAATATGGTCAATTTAACAGATTGAAGAATGTCAAGTTATACTTATTTCTATGCACGTTTATATTCTCTAGAACACTTTTTTCACCATATGTTTTCACAATCCCAATGATATGGTCAATTTAACAGATTGAAGAATGTCAAGTTATACTTATTTCTATGCACGTTTATATTCTCTAGAACACTTTTTTCACCATATGTTTTCACAATCCCAATGATATGGTCAATTTAACAGATTGAAGAATGTCAAGTTATACTTATTTCTATGCACGTTTATATTCTCTAGAACTCTTTTTTCACCATATGTTTTCACAATCTCACTAATATGGTCAATTAAACAGATTGAAGAATGTCAAGTTATACTTATTTCTATGCACGTATATTCTATAGAACTCTTTTTTCACCATATGTTTTCACCATCTAACTAATATGGTCAATTTAACAGATTGGAGAATGTCAAGTTATACTTATTTCTATGCACGTTTATATTCTATAGAACTCTTTTTTCACCGTATGTTTTCACAATCCCAATGATATGGTCAATTTAACAGATTGAAGAATGTCAAGTTATACTTATTTCTATGCACGTTTATATTCTATAGAACTCTTTTTTCACCATATGTTTTCACAATCTCACTAATATGGTCAATTTAACAGATTGAAGAATGTCAAGTTATACTTATTTCCATGCACGTTTATATTCTCTAGAACAGTTTTTTCACCATATGTTTTCACAATCCCAATGATATGGTCAATTTAACAGATTGAAGAATGTCAAGTCATACCTGTTTCTATGCACGTTTATATTCTCTAGAACTCTTTTTTCACCATATGTTTTCACAATCTCACTAATATGGTCAATTTAACAGATTGAAGAATGTCAAGTTATACTTATTTCTATGCACGTTTATATTCTATAGAACTCTTTTTTCACCACATGTTTTCACCATCTCACTAATATGGTCAATTTAACAGATTGAAGAATGTCAAGTTATACTTATTTCTATGCACGTTTATATTCTATAGAACTCTTTTTTCACCATATGTTTTCACCATCTCACTAATATGGTAAATTTAACAGATTGAAGAATGTCAAGTTATACTTATTTCTTTGCACGTTTATATTCTATAGAACTCTTTTTTCACCATATGTTTTCACCATCTCACTAATATGGTCAATTTAACAGATTGAAGAATGTCAAGTTATACTTATTTCTATGCACGTTTATATTCTATAGAACTCTTTTTTCACCACATGTTTTCACCATCTCACTAATATGGTAAATTTAACAGATTGAAGAATGTCAAGTTATACTTATTTCTTTGCACGTTTATATTCTATAGAACTCTTTTTTCACCATATGTTTTCACCATCTAACTAATATGGTCAACTTAACAGATTGAAGAATGTCAAGTTATACTTATTTCTTTGAACGTTTATATTCTATAGAACACTTTTTTCACCACATGTTTTCACCATCTCACTAATATGGTAAATTTAACAGATTGAAGAATGTCAAGTTATACTTATTTCTTTGCACGTTTATATTCTATAGAACTCTTTTTTCACCATATGTTTTCACCATCTAACTAATATGGTCAACTTAACAGATTGAAGAATGTCAAGTTATACTTATTTCTTTGAACGTTTATATTCTATAGAACTCTTTTTTCACCACATGTTTTCACCATCTCACTAATATGGTCAATTTAACAGATTGAAGAATGTCAAGTTATACTTATTTCTATGCACGTTTATATTCTATAGAACACTTTTTTCACCATATGTTTTCACCATCTAACTAATATGGTCAACTTAACAGATTGAAGAATGTCAAGTTATACTTATTTCTTTGAACGTTTATATTCTATAGAACTCTTTTTTCACCACATGTTTTCACCATCTCACTAATATGGTCAACTTAACAGATTGAAGAATGTCAAGTTATACTTATTTCTTTGAACGTTTATATTCTATAGAACTCTTTTTTCACCACATGTTTTCACCATCTAACTAATATGGTCAATTTAACAGATTGAAGAATGTCAAGTTATACTTATTTCTATGCACGTTTATATTCTATAGAATTCTTTTTTCACCATATGTTTTCACCATCTAACTAATATGGTCAACTTACCAGATTGAAGAATGTCAAGTTATACTTATTTCTTTGAACGTTTATATTCTATAGAACTCTTTTTTCACCATATGTTTTCACCATCTCACTAATATGGTAAATTTAACAGATTGAAGAATGTCAAGTTATACTTATTTCTTTGCACGTTTATATTCTATAGAACTCTTTTTTCACCATATGTTTTCACCATCTCACTAATATGGTAAATTTAACAGATTGAAGAATGTCAAGTTATACTTATTTCTTTGCACGTTTATATTCTATAGAACTCTTTTTTCACCATATGTTTTCACTATCTAACTAATATGGTCAATTTAACAGATTGAAGAATGTCAAGTTATACTTTTTTCTATGCACGTTTATATTCTATAGAACTCTTTTTTCACCATATGTTTTCACAATCCCAATGATATGGTCAATTTAACAGATTGAAGAATGTCAAGTTATACTTATTTCTATGCACGTTTATATTCTCTAGAACTCTTTTTTCACCATATGTTTTCACCATGTCACTAATATGGTCAATTTAACAGATTGAAGAATGTCAAGTTATACTTATTTCTATGCACGTTTATATTCTATAGAACACTTTTTTCACCATATGTTTTCACAATCCCAATCATATGGTCAATTTAACAGATTGAAGAATGTCAAGTTATACTTATTTCTATGCACGTTTATATTCTATAGAACTCTTTTTTCACCATATGTTTTCACCATGTCACTAATATGGTCAATTTAACAGATTGAAGAATGTCAAGTTATACTTATTTCTATGCACGTTTATATTCTCTAGAACCCTTTTTTCACCATATGTTTTCACAATCCCAATGATATGGTCAATTTAACAGATTGAAGAATGTCAAGTTATACTTATTTCTATGCACGTTTATATTCTCTTGAACTCTTTTGTCACCATATGTTTTCACAGTCCCAATGATATGGTCAATTTAACAGATTGAAGAATGTCAAGTTATACTTATTTCTATGCACGTTTATATTCTCTAGAACCCTTTTTTCACCATACGTTTTCACAATCCCAATGATATGGTCAATTTAACAGATTGAAGAATGTCAAGTTATACATAGTTCTATGCACGTTTATATTCTCTAGAACACTTTTTTCACCATATGTTTTCACAATCCCAATGATATGGTCAATTTTACAGATTGAAGAATGTCAAGTTATACTTATTTCTATGCACGTTTATATTCTATAGAACTCTTTTTTCACCATATGTTTTCACAATCTCACTGATATGGTCAATTTAACAGATTGAAGAACGTCAAGTTATACTTATTTCTATGCACGTTTATATTCTCTAGAACACTTTTTTCACCATATGTTTTCACAATCCCAATGATATGGTCAATTTAACAGATTGAAGAATGTCAAGTTATACTTATTTCTATGCACGTTTATATTCTCTAGAACACTTTTTTCACCATATGTTTTCACAATCCCAATGATATGGTCAATTTAACAGATTGAAGAATGTCAAGTTATACTTATTTCTATGCACGTTTATATTCTATAGAACTCTTTTTTCACAATATGTTTTCACCATCTCACTAATATGGTCAATTTAACAGATTGAAGAATGTCAAGTTATACTTATTTCTATGCATGTTTATATTCTATAGAACTCTTTTTTCACCATATGTTTTCACCATCTAACTAATATGGTCAATTTAACAGATTGAAGAATGTCAAGTTATACTTATTTCTATGCATGTTTATATTCTATAGAACTCTTTTTTCACCATATGTTTTCACCATCTAACTAATATGGTCAATTTAACAGATTGAAGAATGTCAAGTTATACTTTTTTCTATGCACGTTTATATTCTATAGAACTCTTTTTTCACCATATGTTTTCACCATCTAACTAATATGGTCAATTTAACAGATTGAAGAATGTCAAGTTATACTTTTTTCTATGCACGTTTATATTCTATAGAACTCTTTTTTCACCATATGTTTTCACCATCTAACTAATATGGTCAATTTAACAGATTGAAGAATGTCAAGTTATACTTTTTTCTATGCACGTTTATATTCTATAGAACTCTTTTTTCACCATATGTTTTCACCATCTAACTAATATGGTCAATTTAACAGATTGAAGAATGTCAAGTTATACTTATTTCTATGCACGTTTATATTCTCTAGAACACTTTTTTCACCATATGTTTTCACAATCCCAATGATATGGTCAATTTAACAGATTGAAGAATGTCAAGTTATACTTATTTCTATGCACGTTTATATTCTCTAGAACACTTTTTTCACCATATGTTTTCACAATCCCAATGATATGGTCAATTTAACAGATTGAAGAATGTCAAGTTATACTTATTTCTATGCACGTTTATATTCTCTAGAACTCTTTTTTCACCATATGTTTTCACTATCTCACTAATATGGTCAATTAAACAGATTGAAGAATGTCAAGTTATACTTATTTCTATGCACGTATATTCTATAGAACTCTTTTTTCACCATATGTTTTCACCATCTAACTAATATGGTCAATTTAACTGATTGGAGAATGTCAAGTTATACTTATTTCTATGCACGTTTATATTCTATAGAACTCTTTTTTCACCGTATGTTTTCACAATCCCAATGATATGGTCAATTTAACAGATTGAAGAATGTCAAGTTATACTTATTTCTATGCATGTTTATATTCTATAGAACTCTTTTTTCACAATATGTTTTCACCATCTCACTAATATGGTAAATTTAACAGATTGAAGAATGTCAAGTTATACTTATTTCTATGCACGTTTATATTCTATAGAACTCTTTTTTCACCATATGTTTTCACCATCTCACTAATATGGTCAATTTAACAGATTGAAGAATGTCAAGTTATACTTATTTCTATGCACGTTTATATTCTCTAGAACACTTTTTTCACCATATGTTTTCACCATCTCACTAATATGGTCAATTTAACAGATTGAAGAATGTCAAGTTATACTTATTTCTATGCATGTTTATATTCTATAGAACTCTTTTTTCACCATATGTTTTCACCATCTCACTAATATGGTCAATTTAACAGATTGAAGAATGTCAAGTTATACTTATTTCTATGCACGTTTATATTCTATAGAACTCTTTTTTCACCATATGTTTTCACCATCTCACTAATATGGTAAATTTAACAGATTGAAGAATGTCAGGTTATACTTATTTCTATGCACGGTTATATTCTATAGAACTCTTTTTTCACCACATGTTTTCACCATCTCACTAATATGGTCAATTTAACAGATCGAAGAATGTCAAGTTATACTTATTTCTATGCACGTTTATATTCTATAGAACTCTTTTTTCACCACATGTTTTCACCATCTCACTAATATGGTCAATTTAACAGATTGAAGAATGTCAAGTTATACTTATTTCTATGCACGTTTATATTCTATAGAACTCTTTTTTCACCACATGTTTTCACCATCTCACTAATATGGTCAATTTAACAGATTGAAGAATGTCAAGTTATACTTATTTCTATGCACGTTTATATTCTATAGAACTCTTTTTTCACCATATGTTTTCACCATCTCACTAATATGGTCAATTTAACAGATTGAAGAATGTCAAGTTATACTTATTTCTATGCACGTTTATATTCTATAGAACTCTTTTTTCACCATATGTTTTCACCATCTCACTAATATGGTCAATTTAACAGATTGAAGAATGTCAAGTTATACTTATTTCTATGCACGTTTATATTCTATAGAACTCTTTTTTCACCACATGTTTTCACCATCTCACTAATATGGTCAATTTAACAGATTGAAGAATGTCAAGTTATACTTATTTCTTTGCACGTTTATATTCTATAGAACTCTTTTTTCACCATATGTTTTCACCATCTTACTAATATGGTCAATTTAACAGATTGAAGAATGTCAAGTTATACTTATTTCTATGCACGTTTATATTCTATAGAACTCTTTTTTCACCATATGTTTTCACCATCTTACTAATATGGTCAATTTAACAGATTGAAGAATGTCAAGTTATACTTATTTCTATGCACGTTTATATTCTATAGAACTCTTTTTTCACCATATGTTTTCACCATCTTACTAATATGGTCAATTTAACAGATTGAAGAATGTCAAGTTATACTTATTTCTATGCACGTTTATATTCTATAGAACTCTTTTTTCACCATATGTTTTCACCATCTCACTAATATGGTCAATTTAACAGATTGAAGAATGTCAAGTTATACTTATTTCTATGCACGTTTATATTCTATAGAACTCTTTTTTCACCATATGTTTTCACCATCTAACTAATATGGTCAATTTAACAGATTGAAGAATGTCAAGTTATACTTATTTCTATGCACGTTTATATTCTATAGAACTCTTTTTTCACCACATGTTTTCACCATCTCACTAATATGGTAAATTTAACAGATTGAAGAATGTCAAGTTATACTTATTTCTTTGCACGTTTATATTCTATAGAACTCTTGTTTCACCATATGTTTTCACCATCTAACTAATATGGTCAATTTAACAGATTGAAGAATGTCAAGTTATACTTATTTCTATGCACGTTTATATTCTATAGAACTCTTTTTTAACCATATGTTTTCACCATCTAACTAATATGGTCAATTTAACAGATTGAAGAATGTCAAGTTATACTTATTTCTTTGCACGTTTATATTCTATAGAACTCTTTTTTCACCATATGTTTTCACCATCTAACTAATATGGTAAATTTAACAGATTGAAGAATGTCAAGTTATACTTATTTCTATGCACGTTTATATTCTATAGAACTCTTTTTTCACCATATGTTTTCACCATCTAACTAATATGGTAAATTTAACAGATTGAAGAATGTCAAGTTATACTTATTTCTTTGCACGTTTATATTCTATAGAACTCTTTTTTCACCATATGTTTTCACCATCTAACTAATATGGTCAATTTAACAGATTGAAGAATGTCAAGTTATACTTATTTCTATGCACGTTTATATTCTATAGAACTCTTTTTTCACCATATGTTTTCACCATCTAACTAATATGGTCAATTTAACAGATTGAAGAATGTCAAGTTATACTTATTTCTATGCACGTTTATATTCTATAGAACTCTTTTTTCACCATATGTTTTCACCATCTAACTAATATGGTCAATTTAACAGATTGAAGAATGTCAAGTTATACTTATTTCTTTGCACGTTTATATTCTATAGAACTCTTTTTTCACCATATGTTTTCACCATCTAACTAATATGGTCAATTTAACAGATTGAAGAATGTCAAGTTATACTTATTTCTTTGCACGTTTATATTCTATAGAACTCTTTTTTCACCATATGTTTTCACCATCTAACTAATATGGTCAATTTAACAGATTGAAGAATGTCAAGTTATACTTATTTCTTTGCACGTTTATATTCTATAGAACTCTTTTTTCACCATATGTTTTCACCATCTAACTAATATGGTCAATTTAACAGATTGAAGAATGTCAAGTTATACTTATTTCTATGCACGTTTATATTCTATAGAACTCTTTTTTCACCATATGTTTTCACCATCTAACTAATATGGTCAATTTAACAGATTGAAGAATGTCAAGTTATACTTATTTCTATGCACGTTTATATTCTATAGAACTCTTTTTTCACCATATGTTTTCACCATCTAACTAATATGGTCAATTTAACAGATTGAAGAATGTCAAGTTATACTTATTTCTATGCACGTTTATATTCTATAGAACTCTTTTTTCACCATATGTTTTCACCATCTAACTAATATGGTCAATTTAACAGATTGAAGAATGTCAAGTTATACTTATTTCTTTGCACGTTTATATTCTATAGAACTCTTTTTTCACCATATGTTTTCACCATCTAACTAATATGGTCAATTTAACAGATTGAAGAATGTCAAGTTATACTTATTTCTATGCACGTTTATATTCTATAGAACTCTTTTTTCACCATATGTTTTCACCATCTAACTAATATGGTCAATTTAACAGATTGAAGAATGTCAAGTTATACTTATTTCTTTGCACGTTTATATTCTATAGAACTCTTTTTTCACCATATGTTTTCACCATCTAACTAATATGGTCAATTTAACAGATTGAAGAATGTCAAGTTATACTTATTTCTATGCACGTTTATATTCTATAGAACTCTTTTTTCACCATATGTTTTCACCATCTAACTAATATGGTCAATTTAACAGATTGAAGAATGTCAAGTTATACTTATTTCTTTGCACGTTTATATTCTATAGAACTCTTTTTTCACCATATGTTTTCACCATCTAACTAATATGGTCAATTTAACAGATTGAAGAATGTCAAGTTATACTTATTTCTATGCACGTTTATATTCTATAGAACTCTTTTTTCACCATATGTTTTCACCATCTAACTAATATGGTCAATTTAACAGATTGAAGAATGTCAAGTTATACTTATTTCTATGCACGTTTATATTCTATAGAACTCTTTTTTCACCATATGTTTTCACCATCTAACTAATATGGTCAATTTAACAGATTTAAGAATGTCAAGTTATACTTATTTCTATGCACGTTTATATTCTCGAGAACACTTTTTTCACCATATGTTTTCACAATCCCAATGATATGGTCAATTTAACAGATTGAAGAATGTCAAGTTATACTTATTTCTATGCACGTTTATATTCTATAGAACACTTTTTTCACCATATGTTTTCACCATCTCACTGATATGGTCAATTTAACAGATTGAAGAATGTCAAGTTATACTTATTTCTATGCACGTTTATATTCTCTAGAACACTTTTTTCACCATATGTTTTCACAATCCCAATGATATGGTCAATTTAACAGATTGAAGAATGTCAAGTTATACTTATTTCTATGCACGTTTATATTCTCTAGAACACTTTTTTCACCATATGTTTTCACAATCCCAATGATATGGTCAATTTAACAGATTGAAGAATGTCAAGTTATACTTATTTCTATGCACGTTTATATTCTATAGAACTCTTTTTTCACCATATGTTTTCACCATCTCACTAATATGGTCAATTTAACAGATTGAAGAATGTCAAGTTATACTTATTTCTATGCACGTTTATATTCTCTAGAACACTTTTTTCACCATATGTTTTCACAATCCCAATGATATGGTCAATTTAACAGATTGAAGAATGTCAAGTTATACTTATTTCTATGCACGTTTATATTCTATAGAACTCTTTTTTCACCATATGTTTTCACAATCTCACTGATATGGTCAATTTAACAGATTGAAGAACGCCAAGTTATACTTATTTCTATGCACGTTTATATTCTCTAGAACACTTTTTTCACCATATGTTTTCACAATCCCAATGATATGGTCAATTTAACAGATTGAAGAATGTCAAGTTATACTTATTTCTATGCACGTTTATATTCTCTAGAACTCTTTTTTCACCATATGTTTTCACCATCTCACTAATATGGTCAATTTAACAGATTGAAGAATGTCAAGTTATACTTATTTCTTTGCACGTTTATATTCTATAGAACTCTTTTTTCACCATATGTTTTCACCATCTAACTAATATGGTCAATTTAACAGATTGAAGAATGTCAAGTTATACTTATTTCTATGCACGTTTATATTCTATAGAACTCTTTTTTCACCATATGTTTTCACCATCTAACTAATATGGTCAATTTAACAGATTGAAGAATGTCAAGTTATACTTATTTCTATGCACGTTTATATTCTATAGAACTCTTTTTTCACCATATGTTTTCACCATCTAACTAATATGGTCAATTTAACAGATTGAAGAATGTCAAGTTATACTTATTTCTTTGCACGTTTATATTCTATAGAACTCTTTTTTCACCATATGTTTTCACCATCTAACTAATATGGTCAATTTAACAGATTGAAGAATGTCAAGTTATACTTATTTCTATGCACGTTTATATTCTATAGAACTCTTTTTTCACCATATGTTTTCACCATCTAACTAATATGGTCAATTTAACAGATTGAAGAATGTCAAGTTATACTTTTTTCTATGCACGTTTATATTCTATAGAACTCTTTTTTCACCATATGTTTTCACAATCCCAATGATATGGTCAATTTAACAGATTGAAGAATGTCAAGTTATACTTATTTCTATGCACGTTTATATTCTCTAGAACTCTTTTTTCACCATATGTTTTCATAATGTCACTAATATGGTCAATTTAACAGATTGAAGAATGTCAAGTTATACTTATTTCTATGCACGTTTATATTCTCTAGAACCCTTTTTTCACCATATGTTTTCACAATCCCAATGATATGGTCAATTTAACAGATTGAAGAATGTCAAGTTATACTTATTTCTATGCACGTTTATATTCTCTTGAACTCTTTTGTCACCATATGTTTTCACAGTCCCAATGATATGGTCAATTTAACAGATTGAAGAATGTCAAGTTATACTTATTTCTATGCACGTTTATATTCTCTAGAACCCTTTTTTCACCATACGTTTTCACAATCCCAATGATATGGTCAATTTAACAGATTGAAGAATGTCAAGTTATACTTATTTCTATGCACGTTTATATTCTATAGAACTCTTTTTTCACCATATGTTTTCACAATCTCACTGATATGGTCAATTTAACAGATTGAAGAACGTCAAGTTATACTTATTTCTATGCACGTTTATATTCTCTAGAACACTTTTTTCACCATATGTTTTCACAATCCCAATGATATGGTCAATTTAACAGATTGAAGAATGTCAAGTTATACTTATTTCTATGCACGTTTATATTCTCTAGAACACTTTTTTCACCATATGTTTTCACAATCCCAATGATATGGTCAATTTAACAGATTGAAGAATGTCAAGTTATACTTATTTCTATGCACGTTTATATTCTATAGAACTCTTTTTTCACCATATGTTTTCACCATCTCACTAATATGGTCAATTTAACAGATTGAAGAATGTCAAGTTATACTTATTTCTATGCACGTTTATATTCTATAGAACTCTTTTTTCACCATATGTTTTCACCATCTCACTAATATGGTCAATTTAACAGATTGAAGAATGTCAAGTTATACTTATTTCTATGCACGTTTATATTCTCTAGAATACTTTTTTCACCATATGTTTTCACAATCCCAATGATATGGTCAATTTAACAGATTGAAGAATGTCAAGTTATACTTATTTCTATGCACGTTTATATTCTATAGAACTCTTTTTTCACCATATGTTTTCACAATCTCACTGATATGGTCAATTTAACAGATTGAAGAACGCCAAGTTATACTTATTTCTATGCACGTTTATATTCTCTAGAACACTTTTTTCACCATATGTTTTCACAATCCCAATGATATGGTCAATTTAACAGATTGAAGAATGTCAAGTTATACTTATTTCTATGCACGTTTATATTCTCTAGAACACTTTTTTCACCATATGTTTTCACAATCCCAATGATATGGTCAATTTAACAGATTGAAGAATGTCAAGTTATACTTATTTCTATGCACGTTTATATTCTATAGAACTCTTTTTTCACCATATGTTTTCACCATCTCACTAATATGGTCAATTTAACAGATTGAAGAATGTCAAGTTATACTTATTTCTATGCACGTTTATATTCTCTAGAACACTTTTTTCACCATATGTTTTCACAATCCCAATGATATGGTCAATTTAACAGATTGAAGAATGTCAAGTTATACTTATTTCTATGCACGTTTATATTCTATAGAACTCTTTTTTCACCATATGTTTTCACCATCTCACTAATATGGTCAATTTAACAGATTGAAGAATGTCAAGTTATACTTATTTCTATGCACGTTTATATTCTCTAGAACACTTTTTTCACCATATGTTTTCACAATCCCAATGATATGGTCAATATAACAGATTGAAGAATGTCAAGTTATACTTATTTCTATGCACGTTTATATTCCATACAACTCTTTTTTCACCATATGTTTTCACCATCTTACTAATATGGTCAATTTAACAAATTGAAGAATGTCAAGTTATACTTATTTCTATGCACGTTTATATTCTATAGAACTCTTGTTTCACCATATGTTTTCACAATCCCAATGATATGGTCAATTTAACAGATTGAAGAATGTCAAGTTATACTTATTTCTATGCACGTTTATATTCTATAGAACTCTTTTTTCACAATATGTTTTCACAATCCCAATGATATGGTCAATTTAACAGATTGAAGAATGTCAAGTTATACTTATTTCTATGCACGTTTATATTCTATAGAACTCTTTTTTCACAATATGTTTTCACAATCCCAATGATATGGTCAATTTAACAGATTGAAGAATGTCAAGTTATACTTATTTCTATGCACGTTTATATTCTATAGAACTCTTTTTTCACAATATGTTTTCATAATCTCAATGATATGGTCAATTTAACAGATTGAAGAATGTCAAGTTATACTTATTTCTATGCACGTTTATATTCTATAGAACTCTTTTTTCACAATATGTTTTCACAATCCCAATGATATGGTCAATTTAACAGATTGAAGAATGTCAAGTTATACTTGTTTCTATGCACGTTTATATTCTATAGAACTCTTTTTTCACCATATGTTTTCACAATCCCAATGATATGGTCAATTTAACAGATTGAAGAATGTCAAGTTATACTTATTTCTATGCACGTTTATATTCTCTAGAACTCTTTTTTCACCATATGTTTTCACAATCCCAATGATATGGTCAATGTAACAGATTGAAGAATGTCAAGTTATACTTAGTTCTATGCACGTTTATATTCTCTAGAACACTGTTTTCACCATATGTTTTCTACAATCCCAATGATATGGTCAATTTAACAGATTGAAGAATGTCAAGTTATACTTATTTCTATGCAAGTTTATATTCTGTAGAACACTTTTGTCACCATATGTTTTCACAATCTCAATGGTATGGTCAATTTAACAGATTGAAGAATGTCAAGTTATACTTATTTCTATGCACGTTTATATTCTCTAGAACACTTTTTTCACCATATGTTTTCACAATCCCAATGATATGGTCAATTTAACAGATTGAAGAATGTCAAGTTATACTTATTTCTATGCACGTTTATATTCTATAGAACACTTTTTTCACCATATGTGTTCACCATCTCACTTATAAGGTCAATTTAACAGATTGAAGAATGTCAAGTTATACTTAGTTCTATGCACGTTTATATTCTATAGAACACTTTTTTCACCATATGTTTTCACAATCCCAATGATATGGTCAATTTAACAGATTGAAGAATGTCAAGTTATACTTATTTCTATGCACGTTTATATTCTCTAGAACACTTTTTTCACCATATGTTTTCACAATCCCAATGATATGGTCAATTTAACAGATTGAAGAATGTCAAGTTATACTTAGTTCTATGCACGTTTATATTCTATAGAACACTTTTTTCAGCATATGTTTTCACAATCTCACTTATAAGGTCAATTTAACAGATTGAAGAATGTCAAGTTATACTTATTTCTATGCACGTTTATATTCTCTAGAACACTTTTTTCACCATATGTTTTCACAATCTCACTAATATGGTCAATTTAACAGATTGAAGAATGTCAAGTTATACTTATTTCTATGCACGTTTATTTTCTATAGAACACTTTTTTCACCATATGTTTTCACAATCTCACTTATAAGGTCAATTTAACAGATTGAAGAATGTCAAGTTATACTTATTTCTATGCACGTTTATATTCTCTAGAACACTTTTTTCACCATATGTTTTCACAATCTCACTAATATGGTCAATTTAACAGATTGAAGAATGTCAAGTTATACTTATTTCTATGCACGTGTATATTCTCTAGAACACTTTTTTCACCATATGTTTTCACAATCTCAATGCTATGGTCAATTTAACAGATTGAAGAATGTCAAGTTATACTTATTTCTATGCACGTTTATATTCTCTAGAACTCTTTTTTCACCATATGTGTTCACCATCTCACTAATATGGTCAATTTAACAGATTGAAGAATGTCAAGTTATACTTAGTTCTATGCACGTTTATATTCTGTAGAACACTTTTTTCACCATATGTTTTCACAATCCCAATGATATGGTCAATTTAACAGATTGAAGAATGTCAAGTTATACTTATTTCTATGCACGTTTATATTTTCTAGAACACGTTTTTCACCATATGTTTTCACAATCCCAATGATATGGTCAATTTAACAGATTGAAGAATGTCAAGTTATACTTATTTCTATGCACGTTTATATTCTATAGAACTCTTTTTTCACCATATGTTTTCACAATCTCAATGATATGGTCAATTTAACAGATTGAAGAATGTCAAGTTATACTTAGTTCTATGCACGTTTATATTCTCTAGAACACTTTTTTCACCATATGTTTTCACAATCTCACTGATATGGTCAATTTAACAGATTGAAGAATGTCAAGTTATACTTAGTTCTATGCACGTTTATATTCTCTAGAACACTTTATTCACCATATGTTTTCACCATCTCACTAATATGGTCAATTTAACAGATTGAAGAATGTCAAGTTATACTTATTTCTATGCACGTTTATATTCTATAGAACACTTTTTTCACCATATGTTTTCACAATCTCAATGATATGGTCAATTTAACAGATTGAAGAATGTCAAGTTATACTTAGTTCTATGCACGTTTATATTCTCTAGAACACTTTTTTCACCATATGTTTTCACAATCTCAATGATATGGTCAATTTAACAGATTGAAGAATGTCAAGTTATACTTAGTTCTATGCACGTTTATATTCTCTAGAACACTTTTTTCACCATATGTTTTCACAATGTCAATGATATGGTCAATTTAACAGATTGAAGAATGTCAAGTTATACTTAGTTCTATGCACGTTTATATTCTCTAGAACACTTTTTTCACCATATGTTTTCACAATCTCAATGATATGGTCAATTTAACAGATGGAAGAATGTCAAGTTATACTTAGTTCTATGCACGTTTATATTCTCTAGAACTCTTTTTTCACCATATGTTTTCACAATCTCACTAATATGGTCAATTTAACAGATTGAAGAATGTCAAGTTATACTTATTTCTATGCACGTTTATATTCTCTAGAACACTTTTTTCACCATATGTTTTCACAATCTCAATGATATGGTCAATTTAACAGATTGAAGAATGTCAAGTTATACTTAGTTCTATGCACGTTTATATTCTCTAGAACACTTTTTTCAGCATATGTTTTCACAATCCCAATGATATGGTCAATTTAACAGATTGAAGAATGTCAAGTTATACTTAGTTCTATGCACGTTTATATTCTCTAGAACTCTTTTTTCACCATATGTTTTCACAATCTAACTAATATGGTCAATTTAACAGATTGAAGAATGTCAAGTTATACTTATTTCTATGCACGTTTATATTCTCTAGAACACTTTTTTCACCATATGTTTTCACAATCTCAATGATATGGTCAATTTAACAGATTTAAGAATGTCAAGTTATACTTAGTTCTATGCACGTTTATATTCTATAGAACACTTTTTTCACCATATGTTTTCACAATCTCACTAATATGGTCAATTTAACAGATTGAAGAATGTCAAGTTATACTTATTTCTATGCACGTTTATATTCTATAGAACACTTTTTTCACCATATGTTTTCACCATCTTACTAATATGGTCAATTTAACAAATTGAAGAATGTCAAGTTATACTTATTTCTATGCACGTTTATATTCTATAGAACACTTTTTTCACCATATGTTTTCACAATCTCACTTATAAGGTCAATTTAACAGATTGAAGAATGTCAAGTTATACTTATTTCTATGCACGTTTATATTCTATAGAACACTTTTTTCACCATATGTTTTCACAATCTCACTAATATGGTCAATTTAACAGATTGAAGAATGTCAAGTTATACTTATTTCTATGCACGTTTATTTTCTATAGAACACTTTTTTCACCATATGTTTTCACGATCTCACTTATAAGGTCAATTTAACAGATTGAAGAATGTCAAGTTATACTTATTTCTATGCACGTTTATATTCTCTAGAACACTTTTTTCACCATATGTTTTCACAATCTCACTAATATGGTCAATTTAACAGATTGAAGAATGTCAAGTTATACTTATTTCTATGCACGTGTATATTCTCTAGAACACTTTTTTCACCATATGTTTTCACAATCTCAATGCTATGGTCAATTTAACAGATTGAAGAATGTCAAGTTATACTTATTTCTATGCACGTTTATATTCTCTAGAACTCTTTTTTCACCATATGTGTTCACCATCTCACTAATATGGTCAATTTAACAGATTGAAGAATGTCAAGTTATACTTAGTTCTATGCACGTTTATATTCTGTAGAACACTTTTTTCACCATATGTTTTCACAATCCCAATGATATGGTCAATTTAACAGATTGAAGAATGTCAAGTTATACTTATTTCTATGCACGTTTATATTTTCTAGAACACGTTTTTCACCATATGTTTTCACAATCCCAATGATATGGTCAATTTAACAGATTGAAGAATGTCAAGTTATACTTATTTCTATGCACGTTTATATTCTATAGAACTCTTTTTTCACCATATGTTTTCACAATCTCAATGATATGCTCAATTTAACAGATTGAAGAATGTCAAGTTATACTTAGTTCTATGCACGTTTATATTCTCTAGAACACTTTTTTCGCCATATGTTTTCACAATCTCACTGATATGGTCAATTTAACAGATTGAAGAATGTCAAGTTATACTTATTTCTATGCACGTTTATATTCTCTAGAACACTTTTTTCACCATATGTTTTCACCATCTCACTAATATGGTCAATTTAACAGATTGAAGAATGTCAAGTTATACTTATTTCTATGCACGTTTATATTCTATAGAACACTTTTTTCACCATATGTTTTCACAATCTCAATGATATGGTCAATTTAACAGATTGAAGAATGTCAAGTTATACTTAGTTCTATGCACGTTTATATTCTCTAGAACACTTTTTTCACCATATGTTTTCACAATCTCAATGATATGGTCAATTTAACAGATTGAAGAATGTCAAGTTATACTTAGTTCTATGCACGTTTATATTCTCTAGAACACTTTTTTCACCATATGTTTTCACAATGTCAATGATATGGTCAATTTAACAGATTGAAGAATGTCAAGTTATACTTAGTTCTATGCACGTTTATATTCTCTAGAACTCTTTTTTCACCATATGTTTTCACCATGTCACTAATATGGTCAATTTAACAGATTGAAGAATGTCAAGTTATACTTAGTTCTATGCACGTTTATATTCTCTAGAACTCTTTTTTCACCATATGTTTTCACAATCTCACTAATATGGTCAATTTAACAGATTGAATAATGTCAAGTTATACTTATTTCTATGCACGTTTATATTCTCTAGAACACTTTTTTCACCATATGTTTTCACAATCTCAATGATATGGTCAATTTAACAGATTTAAGAATGTCAAGTTATACTTAGTTCTATGCACGTTTATATTCTATAGAACACTTTTTTCACCATATGTTTTCACAATCTCACTAATATGGTCAATTTAACAGATTGAAGAATGTCAAGTTATACTTATTTCTATGCACGTTTATATTCTATAGAACACTTTTTTCACCATATGTTTTCACAATCTCAATGATATGGTCAATTTAACAGATTGAAGAATGTCAAGTTATACTTATTTCTATGCACGTTTATATTCTATAGAACACTTTTTTCACCATATGTTTTCACAATCTCACTTATAAGGTCAATTTAACAGATTGAAGAATGTCAAGTTATACTTATTTCTATGCACGTTTATATTCTCTAGAACACTTTTTTCACCATATGTTTTCACAATCTCACTAATATGGTCAATTTAACAGATTGAAGAATGTCAAGTTATACTTATTTCTGTGCACGTTTATTTTCTATAGAACACTTTTTTCACCATATGTTTTCACAATCTCACTTATAAGGTCAATTTAACAGATTGAAGAATGTCAAGTTATACTTATTTCTATGCACGTTTATATTCTCTAGAACACTTTTTTCACCATATGTTTTCACAATCTCACTAATATGGTCAATTTAACAGATTGAAGAATGTCAAGTTATACTTATTTCTATGCACGTGTATATTCTCTAGAACACTTTTTTCACCATATGTTTTCACAATCTCAATGCTATGGTCAATTTAACAGATTGAAGAATGTCAAGTTATACTTATTTCTATGCACGTTTATATTCTCTAGAACTCTTTTTTCACCATATGTGTTCACCATCTCACTAATATGGTCAATTTAACAGATTGAAGAATGTCAAGTTATACTTAGTTCTATGCACGTTTATATTCTGTAGAACACTTTTTTCACCATATGTTTTCACAATCCCAATGATATGGTCAATTTAACAGATTGAAGAATGTCAAGTTATACTTATTTCTATGCACGTTTATATTTTCTAGAACACGTTTTTCACCATATGTTTTCACAATCCCAATGATATGGTCAATTTAACAGATTGAAGAATGTCAAGTTATACTTATTTCTATGCACGTTTATATTCTATAGAACTCTTTTTTCACCATATGTTTTCACAATCTCAATGATATGCTCAATTTAACAGATTGAAGAATGTCAAGTTATACTTAGTTCTATGCACGTTTATATTCTCTAGAACACTTTTTTCACCATATGTTTTCACAATCTCACTGATATGGTCAATTTAACAGATTGAAGAATGTCAAGTTATACTTATTTCTATGCACGTTTATATTCTCTAGAACACTTTTTTCACCATATGTTTTCACCATCTCACTAATATGGTCAATTTAACAGATTGAAGAATGTCAAGTTATACTTATTTCTATGCACGTTTATATTCTATAGAACACTTTTTTCACCATATGTTTTCACAATCTCAATGATATGGTCAATTTAACAGATTGAAGAATGTCAAGTTATACTTAGTTCTATGCACGTTTATATTCTCTAGAACACTTTTTTCACCATATGTTTTCACAATCTCAATGATATGGTCAATTTAACAGATTGAAGAATGTCAAGTTATACTTAGTTCTATGCACGTTTATATTCTCTAGAACACTTTTTTCACCATATGTTTTCACAATGTCAATGATATGGTCAATTTAACAGATTGAAGAATGTCAAGTTATACTTAGTTCTATGCACGTTTATATTCTCTAGAACTCTTTTTTCACCATATGTTTTCACCATGTCACTAATATGGTCAATTTAACAGATTGAAGAATGTCAAGTTATACTTAGTTCTATGCACGTTTATATTCTCTAGAACTCTTTTTTCACCATATGTTTTCACAATCTCACTAATATGGTCAATTTAACAGATTGAATAATGTCAAGTTATACTTATTTCTATGCACGTTTATATTCTCTAGAACACTTTTTTCACCATATGTTTTCACAATCTCAATGATATGGTCAATTTAACAGATTGAAGAATGTCAAGTTATACTTAGTTCTATGCACGTTTATATTCTCTAGAACACTTTTTTCAGCATATGTTTTCACAATCCCAATGATATGGTCAATTTAACAGATTGAAGAATGTCAAGTTATACTTAGTTCTATGCACGTTTATATTCTCTAGAACTCTTTTTTCACCATATGTTTTCACAATCTAACTAATATGGTCAATTTAACAGATTGAAGAATGTCAAGTTATACTTATTTCTATGCACGTTTATATTCTCTAGAACACTTTTTTCACCATATGTTTTCACAATCTCAATGATATGGTCAATTTAACAGATTGAAGAATGTCAAGTTATACTTAGTTCTATGCACGTTTATATTCTCTAGAACACTTTTTTCACCATATGTTTTCACAATCTCAATGATATGGTCAATTTAACAGATTGAAGAATGTCAAGTTATACTTAGTTCTATGCACGTTTTTATTCTCTAGAACACTTTTTTCACCATATGTTTTCACAATCTCAATGATATGGTCAATTTAACAGATTGAAGAATGTAAAGTTATACTTATTTCTATGCACGTTTATATTCTCTAGAACACTTTTTTCAGCATATGTTTTCACAATCCCAATGATATGGTCAATTTAACAGATTGAAGAATGTCAAGTTATACTTAGTTCTATGCACGTTTATATTCTCTAGAACTCTTTTTTCACCATATGTTTTCACAATCTCACTAATATGGTCAATTTAACAGATTGAAGAATGTCAAGTTATACTTATTTCTATGCACGTTTATATTCTCTAGAACACTTTTTTCACCATATGTTTTCACAATCTCAATGATATGGTCAATTTAACAGATTGAAGAATGTCAAGTTATACTTAGTTCTATGCACGTTTATATTCTCTAGAACACTTTTTTCACCATATGTTTTCACAATCACAATGATATGGTCAATTTAACAGATTGAAGAATGTCAAGTTATACTTAGTTCTATGCACGTTTATATTCTCTAGAACACTTTTTTCACCATATGTTTTCACAATCTCACTGATATGGTCAATTTAACAGATTGAAGAATGTCAAGTTATACTTAGTTCTATGCACGTTTATATTCTCTAGAACACTTTTTTCACCATATGTTTTCACCATCTCACTAATATGGTCAATTTAACAGATTGAAGAATGTCAAGTTATACTTATTTCTATGCACGTTTATATTCTCTAGAACACTTTTTTCACCATATGTTTTCACAATCTCAATGATATGGTCAATTTAACAGATTGAAGAATGTCAAGTTATACTTATTTCTATGCACGTTTATATTCCCTAGAACACTTTTTTCACCATATGTTTTCACAATCTCAATGATATGGTCAATTTAACAGATTGAAGAATGTCAAGTTATACTTATTTCTATGCACGTTTATATTCCCTAGAACACTTTTTTCACCATATGTTTTCACAATCTCAATAATATGGTCAATTTAACAGATTGAAGAATGTCAAGTTATACTTATTTCTATGCACGTTTATATTCCCTAGAACACTTTTTTCACCATATGTTTTCACAATCTCAATAATATGGTCAATTTAACAGATTGAAGAATGTCAAGTTATACTTATTTCTATGCACGTTTATATTCCCTAGAACACTTTTTTCACCATATGTTTTCACAATCTCAATAATATGGTCAATTTAACAGATTGAAGAATGTCAAGTTATACTTATTTCTATGCACGTTTATATTCTCTAGAACACTTTTTTCACCATATGTTTTCACAATCTCAATGATATGGTCAATTTAACAGATTGAAGAATGTCAAGTTATACTTATTTCTATGCACGTTTATATTCCCTAGAACACTTTTTTCACCATATGTTTTCACAATCTCAATGATATGGTCAATTTAACAGATTGAAGAATGTCAAGTTATACTTATTTCTATGCACGTTTATATTCCCTAGAACACTTTTTTCACCATATGTTTTCACAATCTCAATAATATGGTCAATTTAACAGATTGAAGAATGTCAAGTTATACTTATTTCTATGCACGTTTATATTCCCTAGAACACTTTTTTCACCATATGTTTTCACAATCTCAATAATATGGTCAATTTAACAGATTGAAGAATGTCAAGTTATACTTATTTCTATGCACGTTTATATTCCCTAGAACACTTTTTTCACCATATGTTTTCACAATCTCAATAATATGGTCAATTTAACAGATTGAAGAATGTCAAGTTATACTTATTTCTATGCACGTTTATATTCTCTAGAACACTTTTTTCACCATATGTTTTCACAATCTCAATGATATGGTCAATTTAACAGATTGAAGAATGTCAAGTTATACTTATTTCTATGCACGTTTATATTCCCTAGAACACTTTTTTCACCATATGTTTTCACAATCTCAATGATATGGTCAATTTAACAGATTGAAGAATGTCAAGTTATACTTATTTCTATGCACGTTTATATTCCCTAGAACACTTTTTTCACCATATGTTTTCACAATCTCAATGATATGGTCAATTTAACAGATTGAAGAATGTCAAGTTATACTTATTTCTATGCACGTTTATATTCCCTAGAACACTTTTTTCACCATATGTTTTCACAATCTCAATGATATGGTCAATTTAACAGATTGAAGAATGTCAAGTTATACTTATTTCTATGCACGTTTATATTCCCTAGAACACTTTTTTCACCATATGTTTTCACAATCTCAATGATATGGTCAATTTAACAGATTGAAGAATGTCAAGTTATACTTATTTCTATGCACGTTTATATTCCCTAGAACACTTTTTTCACCATATGTTTTCACAATCTCAATAATATGGTCAATTTAACAGATTGAAGAATGTCAAGTTATACTTATTTCTATGCACGTTTATATTCCCTAGAACACTTTTTTCACCATATGTTTTCACAATCTCAATAATATGGTCAATTTAACAGATTGAAGAATGTCAAGTTATACTTATTTCTATGCACGTTTATATTCCCTAGAACACTTTTTTCACCATATGTTTTCACAATCTCAATAATATGGTCAATTTAACAGATTGAAGAATGTCAAGTTATACTTATTTCTATGCACGTTTATATTCCCTCGAACACTTTTTTCACCATATGTTTTCACAATCTCAATAATATGGTCAATTTAACAGATTGAAGAATGTCAAGTTATACTTATTTCTATGCACGTTTATATTCTCTAGAACTCTTTTTTCACAATATGTTTTCAGTATCTCACTAATATGGTCAATTTAACAGATTGAAGAATGTCAAGTTATACTTATTTCTATGCACGTTTATATTCCCTAGAACACTTTTTTCACCATATGTTTTCACAATCTCAATGATATGGTCAATTTAACAGATTGAAGAATGTCAAGTTATACTTATTTCTATGCACGTTTATATTCTCTAGAACTCTTTTTTCACAATATGTTTTCACCATCTCACTAATATGGTCAATTTAACAGATTGAAGAATGTCAAGTTATACTTATTTCTATGCACGTTTATATTCCCTAGAACACTTTTTTCACCATATGTTTTCACAATCTCAATGATATGGTCAATTTAACAGATTGAAGAATGTCAAGTTATACTTATTTCTATGCACGTTTATATTCTCTAGAACTCTTTTTTCACAATATGTTTTCACCATCTCACTAATATGGTCAATTTAACAGATTGAAGAATGTCAAGTTATACTTATTTCTATGCACGTTTATATTCCCTAGAACACTTTTTTCACCATATGTTTTCACAATCTCAATGATATGGTCAATTTAACAGATTGAAGAATGTCAAGTTATACTTATTTCTATGCACGTTTATATTCCCTAGAACACTTTTTTCACCATATGTTTTCACAATCTCAATGATATGGTCAATTTAACAGATTGAAGAATGTCAAGTTATACTTATTTCTATGCACGTTTATATTCCCTAGAACACTTTTTTCACCATATGTTTTCACAATCTCAATAATATGGTCAATTTAACAGATTGAAGAATGTCAAGTTATACTTATTTCTATGCACGTTTATATTCCCTAGAACACTTTTTTCACCATATGTTTTCACAATCTCAATGATATGGTCAATTTAACAGATTGAAGAATGTCAAGTTATACTTATTTCTATGCACGTTTATATTCCCTAGAACACTTTTTTCACCATATGTTTTCACAATCTCAATAATATGGTCAATTTAACAGATTGAAGAATGTCAAGTTATACTTATTTCTATGCACGTTTATATTCCCTAGAACACTTTTTTCACCATATGTTTTCACAATCTCAATAATATGGTCAATTTAACAGATTGAAGAATGTCAAGTTATACTTATTTCTATGCACGTTTATATTCCCTAGAACACTTTTTTCACCATATGTTTTCACAATCTCAATGATATGGTCAATTTAACAGATTGAAGAATGTCAAGTTATACTTATTTCTATGCACGTTTATATTCCCTAGAACACTTTTTTCACCATATGTTTTCACAATCTCAATGATATGGTCAATTTAACAGATTGAAGAATGTCAATTTATACTTATTTCTATGCACGTTTATATTCCCTAGAACACTTTTTTCACCATATGTTTTCACAATCTCAATGATATGGTCAATTTAACAGATTGAAGAATGTCAAGTTATACTTATTTCTATGCACGTTTATATTCCCTAGAACACTTTTTTCACCATATGTTTTCACAATCTCAATAATATGGTCAATTTAACAGATTGAAGAATGTCAAGTTATACTTATTTCTATGCACGTTTATATTCCCTAGAACACTTTTTTCACCATATGTTTTCACAATCTCAATGATATGGTCAATTTAACAGATTGAAGAATGTCAAGTTATACTTATTTCTATGCACGTTTATATTCCCTAGAACTCTTTTTTCACAATATGTTTTCAGTATCTCACTAATATGGTCAATTTAACAGATTGAAGAATGTCAAGTTATACTTATTTCTATGCACGTTTATATTCCCTAGAACACTTTTTTCACCATATGTTTTCACAATCTCAATAATATGGTCAATTTAACAGATTGAAGAATGTCAAGTTATACTTATTTCTATGCACGTTTATATTCCCTAGAACACTTTTTTCACCATATGTTTTCACAATCTCAATAATATGGTCAATTTAACAGATTGAAGAATGTCAAGTTATACTTATTTCTATGCACGTTTATATTCCCTAGAACACTTTTTTCACCATATGTTTTCACAATCTCAATAATATGGTCAATTTAACAGATTGAAGAATGTCAAGTTATACTTATTTCTATGCACGTTTATATTCCCTAGAACACTTTTTTCACCATATGTTTTCACAATCTCAATAATATGGTCAATTTAACAGATTGAAGAATGTCAAGTTATACTTATTTCTATGCACGTTTATATTCTCTAGAACACTTTTTTCACCATATGTTTTCACAATCTCAATGATATGGTCAATTTAACAGATTGAAGAATGTCAAGTTATACTTATTTCTATGCACGTTTATATTCCCTAGAACACTTTTTTCACCATATGTTTTCACAATCTCAATGATATGGTCAATTTAACAGATTGAAGAATGTCAAGTTATACTTATTTCTATGCACGTTTATATTCCCTAGAACACTTTTTTCACCATATGTTTTCACAATCTCAATAATATGGTCAATTTAACAGATTGAAGAATGTCAAGTTATACTTATTTCTATGCACGTTTATATTCCCTAGAACACTTTTTTCACCATATGTTTTCACAATCTCAATAATATGGTCAATTTAACAGATTGAAGAATGTCAAGTTATACTTATTTCTATGCACGTTTATATTCCCTAGAACACTTTTTTCACCATATGTTTTCACAATCTCAATAATATGGTCAATTTAACAGATTGAAGAATGTCAAGTTATACTTATTTCTATGCACGTTTATATTCTCTAGAACACTTTTTTCACCATATGTTTTCACAATCTCAATGATATGGTCAATTTAACAGATTGAAGAATGTCAAGTTATACTTATTTCTATGCACGTTTATATTCCCTAGAACACTTTTTTCACCATATGTTTTCACAATCTCAATGATATGGTCAATTTAACAGATTGAAGAATGTCAAGTTATACTTATTTCTATGCACGTTTATATTCCCTAGAACACTTTTTTCACCATATGTTTTCACAATCTCAATGATATGGTCAATTTAACAGATTGAAGAATGTCAAGTTATACTTATTTCTATGCACGTTTATATTCCCTAGAACACTTTTTTCACCATATGTTTTCACAATCTCAATGATATGGTCAATTTAACAGATTGAAGAATGTCAAGTTATACTTATTTCTATGCACGTTTATATTCCCTAGAACACTTTTTTCACCATATGTTTTCACAATCTCAATGATATGGTCAATTTAACAGATTGAAGAATGTCAAGTTATACTTATTTCTATGCACGTTTATATTCCCTAGAACACTTTTTTCACCATATGTTTTCACAATCTCAATAATATGGTCAATTTAACAGATTGAAGAATGTCAAGTTATACTTATTTCTATGCACGTTTATATTCCCTAGAACACTTTTTTCACCATATGTTTTCACAATCTCAATAATATGGTCAATTTAACAGATTGAAGAATGTCAAGTTATACTTATTTCTATGCACGTTTATATTCCCTAGAACACTTTTTTCACCATATGTTTTCACAATCTCAATAATATGGTCAATTTAACAGATTGAAGAATGTCAAGTTATACTTATTTCTATGCACGTTTATATTCCCTCGAACACTTTTTTCACCATATGTTTTCACAATCTCAATAATATGGTCAATTTAACAGATTGAAGAATGTCAAGTTATACTTATTTCTATGCACGTTTATATTCTCTAGAACTCTTTTTTCACAATATGTTTTCAGTATCTCACTAATATGGTCAATTTAACAGATTGAAGAATGTCAAGTTATACTTATTTCTATGCACGTTTATATTCCCTAGAACACTTTTTTCACCATATGTTTTCACAATCTCAATGATATGGTCAATTTAACAGATTGAAGAATGTCAAGTTATACTTATTTCTATGCACGTTTATATTCTCTAGAACTCTTTTTTCACAATATGTTTTCACCATCTCACTAATATGGTCAATTTAACAGATTGAAGAATGTCAAGTTATACTTATTTCTATGCACGTTTATATTCCCTAGAACACTTTTTTCACCATATGTTTTCACAATCTCAATGATATGGTCAATTTAACAGATTGAAGAATGTCAAGTTATACTTATTTCTATGCACGTTTATATTCTCTAGAACTCTTTTTTCACAATATGTTTTCACCATCTCACTAATATGGTCAATTTAACAGATTGAAGAATGTCAAGTTATACTTATTTCTATGCACGTTTATATTCCCTAGAACACTTTTTTCACCATATGTTTTCACAATCTCAATGATATGGTCAATTTAACAGATTGAAGAATGTCAAGTTATACTTATTTCTATGCACGTTTATATTCCCTAGAACACTTTTTTCACCATATGTTTTCACAATCTCAATGATATGGTCAATTTAACAGATTGAAGAATGTCAAGTTATACTTATTTCTATGCACGTTTATATTCCCTAGAACACTTTTTTCACCATATGTTTTCACAATCTCAATAATATGGTCAATTTAACAGATTGAAGAATGTCAAGTTATACTTATTTCTATGCACGTTTATATTCCCTAGAACACTTTTTTCACCATATGTTTTCACAATCTCAATGATATGGTCAATTTAACAGATTGAAGAATGTCAAGTTATACTTATTTCTATGCACGTTTATATTCCCTAGAACACTTTTTTCACCATATGTTTTCACAATCTCAATAATATGGTCAATTTAACAGATTGAAGAATGTCAAGTTATACTTATTTCTATGCACGTTTATATTCCCTAGAACACTTTTTTCACCATATGTTTTCACAATCTCAATAATATGGTCAATTTAACAGATTGAAGAATGTCAAGTTATACTTATTTCTATGCACGTTTATATTCCCTAGAACACTTTTTTCACCATATGTTTTCACAATCTCAATGATATGGTCAATTTAACAGATTGAAGAATGTCAAGTTATACTTATTTCTATGCACGTTTATATTCCCTAGAACACTTTTTTCACCATATGTTTTCACAATCTCAATGATATGGTCAATTTAACAGATTGAAGAATGTCAATTTATACTTATTTCTATGCACGTTTATATTCCCTAGAACACTTTTTTCACCATATGTTTTCACAATCTCAATGATATGGTCAATTTAACAGATTGAAGAATGTCAAGTTATACTTATTTCTATGCACGTTTATATTCCCTAGAACACTTTTTTCACCATATGTTTTCACAATCTCAATAATATGGTCAATTTAACAGATTGAAGAATGTCAAGTTATACTTATTTCTATGCACGTTTATATTCCCTAGAACACTTTTTTCACCATATGTTTTCACAATCTCAATGATATGGTCAATTTAACAGATTGAAGAATGTCAAGTTATACTTATTTCTATGCACGTTTATTTTCTATAGAACACTTTTTTCACCATATGTTTTCACAATCTCAATGATATGGTCAATTTAACAGATTGAAGAATGTCAAGTTATACTTAGTTCTATGCACGTTTATATTCTCTAGAACACTTTTTTCACCATATGTTTTCACAATCTCAATGATATGGTCAATTTAACAGATTGAAGAATGTCAAGTTATACTTAGTTCTATGCACGTTTATATTCTCTAGAACACTTTTTTCACCATATGTTTTCACAATGTCAATGATATGGTCAATTTAACAGATTGAAGAATGTCAAGTTATACTTATTTCTATGCACGTTTATATTCCCTAGAACACTTTTTTCACCATATGTTTTCACAATCTCAATGATATAGTCAATTTAACAGATTGAAGAATGTCAAGTTATATTATTTCTATGCACGTTTATATTCCCTAGAACACTTTTTTCACCATATGTTTTCACAATCTCAATGATATGGTCAATTTAACAGATTGAAGAATGTCAAGTTATACTTATTTCTATGCACGTTTATATTCCCTAGAACACTTTTTTCACCATATGTTTTCACAATCTCAATGATATGGTCAATTTAACAGATTGAAGAATGTCAAGTTATACTTATTTCTATGCACGTTTATATTCCCTAGAACACTTTTTTCACCATATGTTTTCACAATCTCAATAATATGGTCAATTTAACAGATTGAAGAATGTCAAGTTATACTTATTTCTATGCACGTTTATATTCCCTAGAACACTTTTTTCACCATATGTTTTCACAATCTCAATAATATGGTCAATTTAACAGATTGAAGAATGTCAAGTTATACTTATTTCTATGCACGTTTATATTCCCTAGAACACTTTTTTCACCATATGTTTTCACAATCTCAATGATATGGTCAATTTAACAGATTGAAGAATGTCAAGTTATACTTATTTCTATGCACGTTTATATTCTCTAGAACACTTTTTTCACCATATGTTTTCACAATCTCAATAATATGGTCAATTTAACAGATTGAAGAATGTCAAGTTATACTTATTTCTATGCACGTTTATATTCCCTAGAACACTTTTTTCACCATATGTTTTCACAATCTCAATAATATGGTCAATTTAACAGATTGAAGAATGTCAAGTTATACTTATTTCTATGCACGTTTATATTCTCTAGAACACTTTTTTCACCATATGTTTTCACAATCTCAATAATATGGTCAATTTAACAGATTGAAGAATGTCAAGTTATACTTATTTCTATGCACGTTTATATTCCCTAGAACACTTTTTTCACCATATGTTTTCACAATCTCAATGATATGGTCAATTTAACAGATTGAAGAATGTCAAGTTATACTTATTTCTATGCACGTTTATATTCTCTGGAACACTTTTTTCACCATATGTTTTCACAATCTCAATAATATGGTCAATTTAACAGATTGAAGAATGTCAAGTTATACTTATTTCTATGCACGTTTATATTCCCTAGAACACTTTTTTCACCATATGTTTTCACAATCTCAATAATATGGTCAATTTAACAGATTGAAGAATGTCAAGTTATACTTATTTCTATGCACGTTTATATTCTCTAGAACACTTTTTTCACCATATGTTTTCACAATCTCAATAATATGGTCAATTTAACAGATTGAAGAATGTCAAGTTATACTTATTTCTATGCACGTTTATATTCCCTAGAACACTTTTTTCACCATATGTTTTCACAATCTCAATGATATGGTCAATTTAACAGATTGAAGAATGTCAAGTTATACTTATTTCTATGCACGTTTATATTCTCTAGAACACTTTTTTCACCATATGTTTTCACAATCTCAATAATATGGTCAATTTAACAGATTGAAGAATGTCAAGTTATACTTATTTCTATGCACGTTTATATTCCCTAGAACACTTTTTTCACCATATGTTTTCACAATCTCAATAATATGGTCAATTTAACAGATTGAAGAATGTCAAGTTATACTTATTTCTATGCACGTTTATATTCTCTAGAACACTTTTTTCACCATATGTTTTCACAATCTCAATAATATGGTCAATTTAACAGATTGAAGAATGTCAAGTTATACTTATTTCTATGCACGTTTATATTCCCTAGAACACTTTTTTCACCATATGTTTTCACAATCTCAATAATATGGTCAATTTAACAGATTGAAGAATGTCAAGTTATACTTATTTCTATGCACGTTTATATTCTCTAGAACACTTTTTTCACCATATGTTTTCACAATCTCAATAATATGGTCAATTTAACAGATTGAAGAATGTCAAGTTATACTTATTTCTATGCACGTTTATATTCCCTAGAACACTTTTTTCACCATATGTTTTCACAATCTCAATGATATGGTCAATTTAACAGATTGAAGAATGTCAAGTTATACTAATTTCTATGCACGTTTATATTCTCTAGAACACTTTTTTCACCATATGTTTTCACAATCTCAATAATATGGTCAATTTAACAGATTGAAGAATGTCAAGTTATACTTATTTCTATGCACCTTTATATTCTCTAGAACACTTTTTTCACCATATGTTTTCACAATCTCAATAATATGGTCAATTTAACAGATTGAAGAATGTCAAGTTATACTTATTTCTATGCACGTTTATATTCCCTAGAACACTTTTTTCACCATATGTTTTCACAATCTCAATAATATGGTCAATTTAACAGATTGAAGAATGTCAAGTTATACTTATTTCTATGCACGTTTATATTCCCTAGAACACTTTTTTCACCATATGTTTTCACAATCTCAATGATATGGTCAATTTAACAGATTGAAGAATGTCAAGTTATACTTATTTCTATGCACGTTTATATTCTCTAGAACACTTTTTTCACCATATGTTTTCACAATCTCAATAATATGGTCAATTTAACAGATTGAAGAATGTCAAGTTATACTTATTTCTATGCACGTTTATATTCCCTAGAACACTTTTTTCACCATATGTTTTCACAATCTCAATAATATGGTCAATTTAACAGATTGAAGAATGTCAAGTTATACTTATTTCTATGCACGTTTATATTCCCTAGAACACTTTTTTCACCATATGTTTTCACAATCTCAATAATATGGTCAATTTAACAGATTGAAGAATGTCAAGTTATACTTATTTCTATGCACGTTTATATTCCCTAGAACACTTTTTTCACCATATGTTTTCACAATCTCAATGATATGGTCAATTTAACAGATTGAAGAATGTCAAGTTATACTTATTTCTATGCACGTTTATATTCTCTAGAACACTTTTTTCACCATATGTTTTCACAATCTCAATAATATGGTCAATTTAACAGATTGAAGAATGTCAAGTTATACTTATTTCTATGCACGTTTATATTCCCTAGAACACTTTTTTCACCATATGTTTTCACAATCTCAATGATATGGTCAATTTAACAGATTGAAGAATGTCAAGTTATACTTATTTCTATGCACGTTTATATTCCCTAGAACACTTTTTTCACCATATGTTTTCACAATCTCAATGATATGGTCAATTTAACAGATTGAAGAATGTCAAGTTATACTTATTTCTATGCACGTTTATATTCCCTAGAACACTTTTTTCACCATATGTTTTCACAATCCCAATAATATGGTCAATTTAACAGATTGAAGAATGTCAAGTTATACTTATTTCTATGCACGTTTATATTCCCTAGAACACTTTTTTCACCATATGTTTTCACAATCCCAATAATATGGTCAATTTAACAGATTGAAGAATGTCAAGTTATACTTATTTCTATGCACGTTTATATTCCCTAGAACACTTTTTTCACCATATGTTTTCACAATCTCAATGATATGGTCAATTTAACAGATTGAAGAATGTCAAGTTATACTTATTTCTATGCACGTTTATATTCTCTAGAACACTTTTTTCACCATATGTTTTCACAATCTCAATGATATGGTCAATTTAACAGATTGAAGAATGTCAAGTTATACTTATTTCTATGCACGTTTATATTCCCTAGAACACTTTTTTCACCATATGTTTTCACAATCCCAATAATATGGTCAATTTAACAGATTGAAGAATGTCAAGTTATACTTATTTCTATGCACGTTTATATTCCCTAGAACACTTTTTTCACCATATGTTTTCACAATCTCAATGATATGGTCAATTTAACAGATTGAAGAATGTCAAGTTATACTTATTTCTATGCACGTTTATATTCCCTAGAACACTTTTTTCACCATATGTTTTCACAATCTCAATGATATGGTCAATTTAACAGATTGAAGAATGTCAAGTTATACTTATTTCTATGCACGTTTATATTCCCTAGAACACTTTTTTCACCATATGTTTTCACAATCTCAATAATATGGTCAATTTAACAGATTGAAGAATGTCAAGTTATACTTATTTCTATGCACGTTTATATTCCCTAGAACACTTTTTTCACCATATGTTTTCACAATCTCAATAATATGGTCAATTGAACAGATTGGAGAATGTCAAGTTATACTTAGTTCTATGCACGTTTATATTCTCTAGAACACTTTTTTCACCATATGTTTTCACAATCTCAATAATATGGTCAATTTAACAGATTGAAGAATGTCAAGTTATACTTATTTCTATGCACGTTTATTTTCTATAGAACACTTTTTTCACCATATGTTTTCACAATCTCAATGATATGGTCAATTTAACAGATTGAAGAATGTCAAGTTATACTTATTTCTATGCACGTTTATATTCCCTAGAACACTTTTTTCACCATATGTTTTCACAATCTCAATAATATGGTCAATTTAACAGATTGAAGAATGTCAAGTTATACTTATTTCTATGCACGTTTATTTTCTATAGAACACTTTTTTCACCATATGTTTTCACAATCTCAATGATATGGTCAATTTAACAGATTGAAGAATGTCAAGTTATACTTATTTCTATGCACGTTTATATTCCCTAGAACACTTTTTTCACCATATGTTTTCACAATCTCAATAATATGGTCAATTTAACAGATTGAAGAATGTCAAGTTATACTTATTTCTATGCACGTTTATATTCCCTAGAACACTTTTTTCACCATATGTTTTCACAATCTCAATAATATGGTCAATTTAACAGATTGAAGAATGTCAAGTTATACTTATTTCTATGCACGTTTATATTCCCTAGAACACTTTTTTCACCATATGTTTTCACAATCTCAATGATATGGTCAATTTAACAGATTGAAGAATGTCAAGTTATACTTATTTCTATGCACGTTTATATTCCCTAGAACACTTTTTTCACCATATGTGTTCACAATCTCAATAATATGGTCAATTGAACAGATTGGAGAATGTCAAGTTATACTTATTTCTATGCACGTTTATATTCTCTAGAACACTTTTTTCACCATATGTTTTCACAATCTCAATGATATGGTCAATTTAACAGATTGAAGAATGTCAAGTTATACTTATTTCTATGCACGTTTATATTCTCTAGAACACTTTTTTCACCATATGTTTTCACAATCTCAATGATATGGTCAATTTAACAGATTGAAGAATGTCAAGTTATACTTATTTCTATGCACGTTTATTTTCTATAGAACACTTTTTTCACCATATGTTTTCACAATCTCACTTATAAGGTCAATTTAACAGATTGAAGAATGTCAAGTTATACTTATTTCTATGCACGTTTATTTTCTCTAGAACACTTTTTTCACCATATGTTTTCACAATCTCAATGATATGGTCAATTTAACAGATTGAAGAATGTCAAGTTATACTTATTTCTATGCACGTTTATTTTCTATAGAACACTTTTTTCACCATATGTTTTCACAATCTCACTTATAAGGTCAATTTAACAGATTGAAGAATGTCAAGTTATACTTATTTCTATGCACGTTTATTTTCTATAGAACACTTTTTTCACCATATGTTTTCACAATCTCACTTATAAGGTCAATTTAACAGATTGAAGAATGTCAAGTTATACTTAGTTCTATGCACGTTTATATTCTCTAGAACACTTTTTTCACCATATGTTTTCACAATCTCAATAATATGGTCAATTTAACAGATTGAAGAATGTCAAGTTATACTTATTTCTATGCACGTTTATTTTCTATAGAACACTTTTTTCACCATATGTTTTCACAATCTCACTTATAAGGTCAATTTAACAGATTGAAGAATGTCAAGTTATACTTATTTCTATGCACGTTTATTTTCTATAGAACACTTTTTTCACCATATGTTTTCACAATCTCACTTATAAGGTCAATTTAACAGATTGAAGAATGTCAAGTTATACTTATTTCTATGCACGTTTATATTCCCTAGAACACTTTTTTCACCATATGTTTTCACAATCTCAATAATATGGTCAATTTAACAGATTGAAGAATGTCAAGTTATACTTATTTCTATGCACGTTTATTTTCTATAGAACACTTTTTTCACCATATGTTTTCACAATCTCACTTATAAGGTCAATTTAACAGATTGAAGAATGTCAAGTTATACTTTTTTCTATGCACGTTTATTTTCTATAGAACACTTTTTTCACCATATGTTTTCACAATCTCACTTATAAGGTCAATTTAACAGATTGAAGAATGTCAAGTTATACTTATTTCTATGCACGTTTATATTCCCTAGAACACTTTTTTCACCATATGTTTTCACAATCTCAATGATATGGTCAATTTAACAGATTGAAGAATGTCAAGTTATACTTATTTCTATGCACGTTTATTTTCTATAGAACACTTTTTTCACCATATGTTTCACAATCTCACTTATAAGGTCAATTTAACAGATTGAAGAATGTCAAGTTATACTTAGTTCTATGCACGTTTATATTCTCTAGAACACTTTTTTCACCATATGTTTTCACAATCTCAATAATATGGTCAATTTAACAGATTGAAGAATGTCAAGTTATACTTATTTCTATGCACGTTTATTTTCTATAGAACACTTTTTTCACCATATGTTTTCACAATCTCACTTATAAGGTCAATTTAACAGATTGAAGAATGTCAAGTTATACTTATTTCTATGCACGTTTATATTCTCTAGAACTCTTTTTTCACCATATGTGTTCACCATCTCACTAATATGGTCAATTTAACAGATTGAAGAATGTCAAGTTATACTTAGTTCTATGCACGTTTATATTCTGTAGAACACTTTTTTCACCATATGTTTTCACAATCCCAATGATATGGTCAATTTAACAGATTGAAGAATGTCAAGTTATACTTATTTCTATGCACGTTTATATTTTCTAGAACACGTTTTTCACCATATGTTTTCACAATCCCAATGATATGGTCAATTTAACAGATTGAAGAATATCAAGTTATACTTATTTCTATGCACGTTTATATTCTATAGAACTCTTTTTTCACCATATGTTTTCACAATCTCAATGATATGGTCAATTTAACAGATTGAAGAATGTCAAGTTATACTTAGTTCTATGCACGTTTATATTCTCTAGAACACTTTTTTCACCATATGTTTTCACAATCTCACTGATATGGTCAATTTAACAGATTGAAGAATGTCAAGTTATACTTAGTTCTATGCACGTTTATATTCTCTAGAACACTTTTTTCACCATATGTTTTCACCATCTCACTAATATGGTCAATTTAACAGATTGAAGAATGTCAAGTTATACTTATTTCTATGCACGTTTATATTCTATAGAACACTTTTTTCACCATATGTTTTCACAATCTCAATGATATGGTCAATTTAACAGATTGAAGAATGTCAAGTTATACTTAGTTCTATGCACGTTTATATTCTCTAGAACACTTTTTTCACCATATGTTTTCACAATCTCAATGATATGGTCAATTTAACAGATTGAAGAATGTCAAGTTATACTTAGTTCTATGCACGTTTATATTCTCTAGAACACTTTTTTCACCATATGTTTTCACAATGTCAATGATATGGTCAATTTAACAGATTGAAGAATGTCAAGTTATACTTAGTTCTATGCACGTTTATATTCTCTAGAACACTTTTTTCACCATATGTTTTCACAATCTCAATGATATGGTCAATTTAACAGATTGAAGAATGTCAAGTTATACTTAGTTCTATGCACGTTTATATTCTCTAGAACTCTTTTTTCACCATATGTTTTCACAATCTCACTAATATGGTCAATTTAACAGATTGAAGAATGTCAAGTTATACTTATTTCTATGCACGTTTATATTCTCTAGAACACTTTTTTCACCATATGTTTTCACAATCTCAATGATATGGTCAATTTAACAGATTGAAGAATGTCAAGTTATACTTAGTTCTATGCACGTTTATATTCTCTAGAACACTTTTTTCAGCATATGTTTTCACAATCCCAATGATATGGTCAATTTAACAGATTGAAGAATGTCAAGTTATACTTAGTTCTATGCACGTTTATATTCTCTAGAACTCTTTTTTCACCATATGTTTTCACAATCTAACTAATATGGTCAATTTAACAGATTGAAGAATGTCAAGTTATACTTATTTCTATGCACGTTTATATTCTCTAGAACACTTTTTTCACCATATGTTTTCACAATCTCAATGATATGGTCAATTTAACAGATTGAAGAATGTCAAGTTATACTTAGTTCTATGCACGTTTATATTCTCTAGAACACTTTTTTCACCATATGTTTTCACAATGTCAATGATATGGTCAATTTAACAGATTGAAGAATGTCAAGTTATACTTAGTTCTATGCACGTTTATATTCTCTAGAACACTTTTTTCACCATATGTTTTCACAATCTCAATGATATGGTCAATTTAACAGATTGAAGAATGTCAAGTTATACTTAGTTCTATGCACGTTTATATTCTCTAGAACTCTTTTTTCACCATATGTTTTCACAATCTCACTAATATGGTCAATTTAACAGATTGAAGAATGTCAAGTTATACTTATTTCTATGCACGTTTATATTCTCTAGAACACTTTTTTCACCATATGTTTTCACAATCTCAATGATATGGTCAATTTAACAGATTGAAGAATGTCAAGTTATACTTAGTTCTATGCACGTTTATATTCTCTAGAACACTTTTTTCAGCATATGTTTTCACAATCCCAATGATATGGTCAATTTAACAGATTGAAGAATGTCAAGTTATACTTAGTTCTATGCACGTTTATATTCTCTAGAACTCTTTTTTCACCATATGTTTTCACAATCTAACTAATATGGTCAATTTAACAGATTGAAGAATGTCAAGTTATAATTATTTCTATGCACGTTTATATTCTCTAGAACACTTTTTTCACCATATGTTTTCACAATCTCAATGATATGGTCAATTTAACAGATTGAAGAATGTCAAGTTATACTTAGTTCTATGCACGTTTATATTCTCTAGAACACTTTTTTCACCATATGTTTTCACAATCTCAATGATATGGTCAATTTAACAGATTGAAGAATGTCAAGTTATACTTAGTTCTATGCACGTTTTTATTCTCTAGAACACTTTTTTCACCATATGTTTTCACAATCTCAATGATATGGTCAATTTAACAGATTGAAGAATGTCAAGTTATACTTAGTTCTATGCACGTTTATATTCTCTAGAACTCTTTTTTCACCATATGTTTTCACAATCTCACTAATATGGTCAATTTAACAGATTGAAGAATGTCAAGTTATACTTATTTCTATGCACGTTTATATTCTCTAGAACACTTTTTTCACCATATGTTTTCACAATCTCAATGATATGGTCAATTTAACAGATTGAAGAATGTCAAGTTATACTTAGTTCTATGCACGTTTATATTCTCTAGAACACTTTTTTCAGCATATGTTTTCACAATCCCAATGATATGGTCAATTTAACAGATTGAAGAATGTCAAGTTATACTTAGTTCTATGCACGTTTATATTCTCTAGAACACTTTTTTCACCATATGTTTTCACAATCTAACTAATATGGTCAATTTAACAGATTGAAGAATGTCAAGTTATACTTATTTCTATGCACGTTTATATTCTCTAGAACACTTTTTTCACCATATGTTTTCACAATCTCAATGATATGGTCAATTTAACAGATTGAAGAATGTCAAGTTATACTTATTTCTATGCACGTTTATATTCTCTAGAACACTTTTTTCACCATATGTTTTCACAATCTCAATGATATGGTCAATTTAACAGATTGAAGAATGTCAAGTTATACTTAGTTCTATGCACGTTTTTATTCTCTAGAACACTTTTTTCACCATATGTTTTCACAATCTCAATGATATGGTCAATTTAACAGATTGAAGAATGTCAAGTTATACTTATTTCTATGCACGTTTATATTCTCTAGAACACTTTTTTCAGCATATGTTTTCACAATCCCAATGATATGGTCAATTTAACAGATTGAAGAATGTCAAGTTATACTTAGTTCTATGCACGTTTATATTCTCTAGAACTCTTTTTTCACCATATGTTTTCACAATCTCACTAATATGGTCAATTTAACAGATTGAAGAATGTCAAGTTATACTTATTTCTATGCACGTTTATATTCTCTAGAACATTTTTTTCACCATATGTTTTCACAATCTCAATGATATGGTCAATTTAACAGATTGAAGAATGTCAAGTTATACTTATTTCTATGCACGTTTATTTTCTATAGAACACTTTTTTCACCATATGTTTTCACAATCTCACTTATAAGGTCAATTTAACAGATTGAAGAATGTCAAGTTATACTTATTTCTATGCACGTTTATATTCTCTAGAACACTTTTTTCACCATATGTTTTCACAATCTCACTAATATGGTCAATTTAACAGATTGAAGAATGTCAAGTTATACTTATTTCTATGCACGTTTATATTCTCTAGAACACTTTTTTCACCATATGTTTTCACAATCTCAATGATATGGTCAATTTAACAGATTGAAGAATGTCAAGTTATACTTATTTCTATGCACGTTTATATTCCCTAGAACACTTTTTTCACCATATGTTTTCACAATCTCAATGATATGGTCAATTTAACAGATTGAAGAATGTCAAGTTATACTTATTTCTATGCACGTTTATATTCCCTAGAACACTTTTTTCACCATATGTTTTCACAATCTCAATGATATGGTCAATTGAACAGATTGAAGAATGTCAAGTTATACTTAGTTCTATGCACGTTTATATTCTCTAGAACACTTTTTTCACCATATGTTTTCACAATCTCACTGATATGGTCAATTTAACAGATTGAAGAATGTCAAGTTATACTTAGTTCTATGCACGTTTATATTCTCTAGAACACTTTTTTCACCATATGTTTTCACCATCTCACTAATATGGTCAATTTAACAGATTGAAGAATGTCAAGTTATACTTATTTCTATGCACGTTTATATTCTATAGAACACTTTTTTCACCATATGTTTTCACAATCTCAATGATATGGTCAATTTAACAGATTTAAGAATGTCAAGTTATACTTATTTCTATGCACGTTTATATTCTCTAGAACTCTTTTTTCACCATATGTGTTCACCATCTCACTAATATGGTCAATTTAACAGATTGAAGAATGTCAAGTTATACTTAGTTCTATGCACGTTTATATTCTGTAGAACACTTTTTTCACCATATGTTTTCACAATCCCAATGATATGGTCAATTTAACAGATTGAAGAATGTCAAGTTATACTTATTTCTATGCACGTTTATATTTTCTAGAACACGTTTTTCACCATATGTTTTCACAATCCCAATGATATGGTCAATTTAACAGATTGAAGAATGTCAAGTTATACTTATTTCTATGCACGTTTATATTCTATAGAACTCTTTTTTCACCATATGTTTTCACAATCTCAATGATATGGTCAATTTAACAGATTGAAGAATGTCAAGTTATACTTAGTTCTATGCACGTTTATATTCTCTAGAACACTTTTTTCACCATATGTTTTCACAATCTCACTGATATGGTCAATTTAACAGATTGAAGAATGTCAAGTTATACTTAGTTCTATGCACGTTTATATTCTCTAGAACACTTTTTTCACCATATGTTTTCACCATCTCACTAATATGGTCAATTTAACAGATTGAAGAATGTCAAGTTATACTTAGTTCTATGCACGTTTATATTCTATAGAACACTTTTTTTTACCATATGTTTTCACAATCTCAATGATATGGTCAATTTAACAGATTGAAGAATGTCAAGTTATACTTAGTTCTATGCACGTTTATATTCTCTAGAACACTTTTTTCACCATATGTTTTCACAATCTCAATGATATGGTCAATTTAACAGATTGAAGAATGTCAAGTTATACTTAGTTCTATGCACGTTTATATTCTCTAGAACACTTTTTTCACCATATGTTTTCACAATGTCAATGATATGGTCAATTTAACAGATTGAAGAATGTCAAGTTATACTTATTTCTATGCACGTTTATATTCTCTAGAACACTTTTTTCACCATATGTTTTCACAATCTCAATGATATGGTCAATTTAACAGATTGAAGAATGTCAAGTTATACTTAGTTCTATGCACGTTTATATTCTCTAGAACTCTTTTTTCACCATATGTTTTCACAATCTCACTAATATGGTCAATTTAACAGATTGAAGAATGTCAAGTTATACTTATTTCTATGCACGTTTATATTCTCTAGAACACTTTTTTCACCATATGTTTTCACAATCTCAATGATATGGTCAATTTAACAGATTGAAGAATGTCAAGTTATACTTAGTTCTATGCACGTTTATATTCTCTAGAACACTTTTTTCAGCATATGTTTTCACAATCCCAATGATATGGTCAATTTAACAGATTGAAGAATGTCAAGTTATACTTAGTTCTATGCACGTTTATATTCTCTAGAACTCTTTTTTCACCATATGTTTTCACAATCTAACTAATATGGTCAATTTAACAGATTGAAGAATGTCAAGTTATACTTATTTCTATGCACGTTTGTTCTCTGTAGAACACTTTTTTCACCATATGTTTTCACAATCTCAATGATATGGTCAATTTAACAGATTGAAGAATGTCAAGTTATACTTAGTTCTATGCACGTTTATATTCTCTAGAACACTTTTTTCACCATATGTTTTCACAATCTCAATGATATGGTCAATTTAACAGATTGAAGAATGTCAAGTTATACTTAGTTCTATGCACGTTTTTATTCTCTAGAACACTTTTTTCACCATATGTTTTCACAATCTCAATGATATGGTCAATTTAACAGATTGAAGAATGTCAAGTTATACTTATTTCTATGCACGTTTATATTCTCTAGAACACTTTTTTCAGCATATGTTTTCACAATCCCAATGATATGGTCAATTTAACAGATTGAAGAATGTCAAGTTATACTTAGTTCTATGCACGTTTATATTCTCTAGAACTCTTTTTTCACCATATGTTTTCACAATCTCACTAATATGGTCAATTTAACAGATTGAAGAATGTCAAGTTATACTTAGTTCTATGCACGTTTATATTCTCTAGAACACTTTTTTCACCATATGTTTTCACAATCTCAATGATATGGTCAATTTAACAGATTGAAGAATGTCAAGTTATACTTAGTTCTATGCACGTTTTTATTCTCTAGAACACTTTTTTCACCATATGTTTTCACAATCTCAATGATATGGTCAATTTAACAGATTGAAGAATGTCAAGTTATACTTATTTCTATGCACGTTTATATTCTCTAGAACACTTTTTTCACCATATGTTTTCACAATCCCAATGATATGGTCAATTTAACAGATTGAAGAATGTCAAGTTATACTTAGTTCTATGCACGTTTATATTCTCTAGAACTCTTTTTTCACCATATGTTTTCACAATCTCACTAATATGGTCAATTTAACAGATTGAAGAATGTCAAGTTATACTTATTTCTATGCACGTTTATATTCTCTAGAACACTTTTTTCACCATATGTTTTCACAATCTCAATGATATGGTCAATTTAACAGATTGAAGAATGTCAAGTTATACTTATTTCTATGCACGTTTATTTTCTATAGAACACTTTTTTCACCATATGTTTTCACAATCTCACTTATAAGGTCAATTTAACAGATTGAAGAATGTCAAGTTATACTTAGTTCTATGCACGTTTATATTCTCTAGAACACTTTTTTCACCATATGTTTTCACAATCTCAATGATATGGTCAATTTAACAGATTGAAGAATGTCAAGTTATACTTAGTTCTATGCACGTTTATATTCTCTAGAACTCTTTTTTCACCATATGTTTTCACAATCTCACTAATATGGTCAATTTAACAGATTGAAGAATGTCAAGTTATACTTATTTCTATGCACGTTTATATTCTCTAGAACACTTTTTTCACCATATGTTTTCACAATCTCAATGATATGGTCAATTAAACAGATTGAAGAATGTCAAGTTATACTTAGTTCTATGCACGTTTATATTCTCTAGAACACTTTTTTCAGCATATGTTTTCACAATCCCAATGATATGGTCAATTTAACAGATTGAAGAATGTCAAGTTATACTTAGTTCTATGCACGTTTATATTCTCTAGAACTCTTTTTTCACCATATGTTTTCACAATCTAACTAATATGGTCAATTTAACAGATTGAAGAATGTCAAGTTATACTTATTTCTATGCACGTTTGTACTCTGTAGAACACTTTTTTCACCATATGTTTTCACAATCTCAATGATATGGTCAATTTAACAGATTGAAGAATGTCAAGTTATACTTAGTTCTATGCACGTTTATATTCTCTAGAACACTTTTTTCACCATATGTTTTCACAATCTCAATGATATGGTCAATTTAACAGATTGAAGAATGTCAAGTTATACTTAGTTCTATGCACGTTTTTATTCTCTAGAACACTTTTTTCACCATATGTTTTCACAATCTCAATGATATGGTCAATTTAACAGATTGAAGAATGTCAAGTTATACTTATTTCTATGCACGTTTATATTCTCTAGAACACTTTTTTCAGCATATGTTTTCACAATCCCAATGATATGGTCAATTTAACAGATTGAAGAATGTCAAGTTATACTTAGTTCTATGCACGTTTATATTCTCTAGAACTCTTTTTTCACCATATGTTTTCACAATCTCACTAATATGGTCAATTTAACAGATTGAAGAATGTCAAGTTATACTTATTTCTATGCACGTTTATATTCTCTAGAACACTTTTTTCACCATATGTTTTCACAATCTCAATGATATGGTCAATTTAACAGATTGAAGAATGTCAAGTTATACTTAGTTCTATGCACGTTTATATTCTCTAGAACACTTTTTTCACCATATGTTTTCACAATCTCAATGATATGGTCAATTTAACAGATTGAAGAATGTCAAGTTATACTTAGTTCTATGCACGTTTATATTCTCTAGAACACTTTTTTCACCATATGTTTTCACAATCTCAATGATATGGTCAATTGAACAGATTGAAGAATGTCAAGTTATACTTAGTTCTATGCACGTTTATATTCTCTAGAACACTTTTTTCACCATATGTTTTCACAATCTCAATGATATGGTCAATTTAACAGATTGAAGAATGTCAAGTTATACTTAGTTCTATGCACGTTTATATTCTCTAGAACACTTTTTTCACCATATGTTTTCACAATCTCAATGATATGGTCAATTTAACAGATTGAAGAATGTCAAGTTATACTTATTTCTATGCACGTTTATATTCTCTAGAACACTTTTTTCACCATATGTTTTCACAATCTCAATGATATGGTCAATTGAACAGATTGAAGAATGTCAAGTTATACTTAGTTCTATGCACGTTTATATTCTCTAGAACACTTTTTTCACCATATGTTTTCACAATCTCAATGATATGGTCAATTTAACAGATTGAAGAATGTCAAGTTATACTTATTTCTATGCACGTTTATATTCTCTAGAACACTTTTTTCACCATATGTTTTCACAATCTCAATGATATGGTCAATTGAACAGATTGAAGAATGTCAAGTTATACTTATTTCTATGCACGTTTATATTCTCTAGAACACTTTTTTCACCATATGTTTTCACAATCTCAATGATATGGTCAATTGAACAGATTGAAGAATGTCAAGTTATACTTAGTTCTATGCACGTTTATATTCTCTAGAACACTTTTTTCACCATATGTTTTCACAATCTCAATGATATGGTCAATTTAACAGATTGAAGAATGTCAAGTTATACTTATTTCTATGCACGTTTATATTCTCTAGAACACTTTTTTCACCATATGTTTTCACAATCTCAATGATATGGTCAATTGAACAGATTGAAGAATGTCAAGTTATACTTAGTTCTATGCACGTTTATATTCTCTAGAACACTTTTTTCACCATATGTTTTCACAATCTCAATGATATGGTCAATTTAACAGATTGAAGAATGGCAAATTATACTTATTTCTATGCACGTTTATATTCTATAGAACACTTTTTTCACCATATGTTTTCACAATCTCAATGATATGGTCAATTTAACAGATTGAAGAATGTCAAATTATACTTATTTCTATGCACGTTTATATTCTCTAGAACACTTTTTTCCCCACAATCTCACTGATAAGCCAGTTCTCTATCATGTGACAGAGTATATAAAAGGCGAAATCTGAAACTCTCAACCCCCTTTCATTCTTACTCTGTGGTCAGCAGACTTCGCCTGGGGCTTTGACCCCAGGCTGAACATGAGTACTACAAGCTAACATAGCAACCTTTAAAACTCCCATTTATTTCCATGTGCGGTACCCCAAACGAACATTCTTTATAATGCTAAAGAACATACACCAACACACACACACCCACGACAACACGTACACACACTGAAGACTTTGCCCTTTTTTTCTCCTAGCTATAGACACATGTGGACTGAGCTGTTCTCTCCTTCAACAAGCCGACAAAATATTAATTCTATCTCTACACAAGAACACTTCAACCTACTAACTCGTTTCTCTTTTCTACTAACGCTACTAACGAGATACTAACCCTTTGTCTTGGCTCTACTATCAGACGCACGCTCCTACATACGTCAACACACTGAAGTCTTTGCCCTTCCTGTCTCCTTTAATCAGCTTCCTTTGTTCCAGCAACTACTAGCTATAAACACATGTGGACTGAGCTGTTCTCTCCTTAACAAGCTAGCAATATATTAATTCTATCTTTACACATGAACACTTCAACCTACTAATCCGTTTCTCTTTTCTTCTTACAAACGCTACTAACGAAAATGACAAATAAAGTTGTTTATTAATATAGAATGAAACTTCATTGCGTTGTCTCATCTCTCTATTTTTTTTTTTTGTTCCAATCTAGAGTTACCCCTTTTGGGGAGCTGAAATTTCCTCACATTAAAAACCGATGCTGTGTTTAACTCTGCCCAACTGGGGCGGCAACTAAATAGGAACAATAGAATAAATAGAAAATCATAAACCAAAACAAGAAACAACAACAAACGCTTTATATCAAATGCAGTAGAATGTAATTACGTCTCGTCCTGTATGCTTTTAATGTGCTAAAACTGTTAAGTCTTTATGTCAATTTTTTTTAAAGCTACATTTTATTACACACGGAAAAAAATGGTTGTGTTTCACTGTTAGGGTTTAATTCCTGAAAAGTTGTAAAAACTTACCTTACCATTAACCCTATATTTGGGATGGAGGTGGTAGTGTTCGTGAGGGGGGTGCAACTTGGACTGAGGGATAGGATAAGTAATTTTGTTTACAAATTTCACGAATTCAGCTACAAGTGGCCATTTGGTTTTTTTTTGTGTGTGTTTTTTTATTTGTTTTTTTTTTGTGTTTTTTTTGTGTTTTTTTATTTGTTTTTTTTTGGGGGGTTATTTTTATTTTTTTTTCCTGTGTGTAAAGATCACTTAGAACGTATTAACATTTTGAAATATAAAAAACTTAAAAGTTGCAGAATGTTACAAGTATATAGGTCGGTAGATAATTAAGTCCTACTACATTTGGTATAAGTAATTTATTCATATATTTTTTTTGTATAAAATTAGGAAAATTATTGAGTAGAATTTTAACTATTTTCCTAACTCTTAAACTAGACTTTGTTTCCAAGAACAATCTATGCATCATTATTAAGACAAATGTGTCTATTAATCCAAGATAGTTACAAAAATCTATAATTATTGATTTTTAATGAAACTTTTGGCACTTTTAGTTACACCCTGAGTGTACTGCACCTACACCCTTACCTCCGTAAACCTAAATATACAGTCATTGGCAAAATTTCTTAGCTCAATTCCTAATACCTACTCAAACTATAACGTTATCCTGAACCCAAACTAACATAAAGTTATAAAAAAAAAAAAAAATGAAAAAACCTAAGGTAAAAGTCCTAATCCGCACTAACGCTTTTCTAACAAGCCTCCCCACAAAACTGCTTCCACTACATGTCCCTAAATCACTTTGAGGAGTGTAACTATTCATTAGATATATAATCTTTACAAGCTAACCCTGTAACATTAACTAACCACGTGGGGTCGCAGAAATACCTGGAGTAGGACCTAGTAGATCTTCCCAGATCACCGTCTAGGAGAAGGAAAACTCTGAAACTAAACCAAAGGGGAGGGAGGCCTCTCCAGTCTTGGACGACAACCTTCCTAGAGCTGGTGACTCAAACAAATTACCGGTCTGCAAACTTAAATTGCTTAAGGAGTAGATAGGCTCTGTCTATCGCTGGCTTCCATACTCTTTCTTTGCCTATTAGTCAGGTGCAGAGACACTATCACAGGTGAATCGACAAAACACTTAGTGGTAGATCTTGTTTCTTGTCTAGAGCATTGAATGCCGTTCCTCTACTCCCGACACGTCCCGCCCCTCATAACTGGGCATTTGGGAGTGCTTGAGTACCACGCATGCCGGTGCAATTAGATTGGGTGATCTTCTTCTGATAGGCTGAGGGTACCGGATTGACAGTTCCTGGCTGCTGTTTCCGACTGGTAGTACAGGAGCCCTAACTCTTTGGTAGCGCTTAGAGCGGCTGCTCCATCAACAGTTGTATAATATCGGGTTGTTTGTAGTGCCATGTCGCGCATGGAAAGGGACCCTGCACTCATCCCCGATGGGCTTTCCCGAGGCCACGGTCCTAGTTGAAGAAAGGTCAGCCAATTGGTCTACTTGTGTTGCATGTCTGATATCCTGCATAACCTCTTGTTCAGCTCCCCCTCACCTAACTGAAACTCTTTAAAAACATGATGACACTAAAATCAAAAAATAAGCTTAAACCAGGCCTAGGGACAAACAAATTCAACTTGCCTCCGCCTTTGAGGCTTGCATTCACTAACATCCATGGGCTTAGAACTAATTTAGCTGATGTTGAAGCATTTCTCCTAACAAATACCCCGGATATCTTAGCACTAAGCGAGACTAACCTACACTCCTCCATCCTCTCTAACTACTTTAACATGCCTGGCTATCTGCCACTCTGCCATAAGGACTCTGATAGACATATGCACGGACTTGGAGTCTACATTCGTAATACCCTCCCCCTGACTAGAGAAACAAACCTAGAAACGGACGATCAAGCCTTTATGTGCTTTAGACTTAACATACAACACAACATTAGCTACTTTTATTTTCTCTACCGCTCTCCCTCGACCCAGGACTGCACCATAATAAACAAAGTCTCTGACAGTATAGACACAGCACTCTCCCTCGACACTAGCGCCCAAGTCCATGTATTTGGTGACTTTAATGTGTTCACCACAAAAACTGGCTTGGATTCTGTACTCACACAGATGCAGCGGGTAGCACAACACATAGTTTTGCTATATCTCACTCCCTATCACAAATGATTACGGTCCAACCCTGACCAGCAAGAACAACAAGCATCACTTCTAGATCTGTTTCTGACTACAGTTCCCGAGGATTGTACAACAAATGCTAACAGCCCACTCGGGAACGCTGACCATGCAGTGATAATGGTAGAAATCGGCCTAAATTCTAGACCCAAAACTGAAGAGCCAGTGCTCAAAACAACGAGATTTTATAAAAAGACTGACTGGGAAGCCATCAGAGATCTTATCAGAGATGCCCCATGGGGAAATATTTTTTCTTTTCCTGCCGAACAGTGCGCAAATGAGACCACTGAATGGTTCAAAACAGTAATGGAAGCACGTGTTCCCATGTGGAAATTTTATAGCAAGCCCCACTCTCCCCAATGGTTTACTTCGACTTGCGCAACTGCCATTGCTCAAAGGCAGCATGCATACCGCAGATTTAACCGACATAAGTCCAGTTCAAACAAACAGAAATACATAGAAGCTAGAAATAACGTTAAGAAAGAAATAGCGACAGCCAAGAGAGAATTTACTGAAACCACTAAAAAATGCCTCGAAGCACAAAAATTAGGCAATCGTGACTTCTGGAAAATCTACAACAGTGTAGTAAATAATGGGCAATCAACAATTCCCCCACTAACCAATAATCACGAGGTTGTTTGCTCAGCAACCGACAAAGCTAATATGCTTGCCAGCAAGTTTACCTCGAACTCCACACTGGACCCTTCCAAACACCCCCTGCCTGACTTTCCTTTGCGGACAGACACCACGCTAGATGATCTAAAAATCACCCCTGCTCAGGTACATGTTATCATAAAAAATCTTGACACTTCAAAAGCATATGGACCTGATCTCATCCCAGCTGTGCTATTAAAAAAGTGCTCAGCCGAAGTAGCTCCAGTTCTCTCCAAACTCTACAACAAATGCCTTAATGAATCATGCTTTCCGGGCTGTTGGAAAACTGCTTCTGTGGTACCAGTGTTCAAGAATTCTGGCGAAAGAACTAACCCAGCAAATTATCGCCCCATTAGCCTTCTCACACTTTTCACCAAAATATTAGAGACCATAATTAACCATGCTCTAGTCCGGCACCTTACAGATGCTAAACTTCTGACTGACAAACAATATGGATTTAGACAAGCCCGTCCCACAGCTGACATCCTCACTGTAATCTCTGAACGTATATACTATTCACTGGACAAAGCGGGGGAGGGCAGAGCGGTAGCTCTAGATATATCTAAGGCTTTTGACACGGTATGGCACAAGGGTCTCCTCAGGAAAATTAAATCATACGGTATCACTGGTAGAATACTTAGCATAATTAAATCCTTCTTAGATAAGAGAAAAATCCAGGTTGTCCTCAACGGTCGAACATCTAAACAGTGTGATATAAATGCGGGAGTGCCTCAGGGGTCTATTCTTGGACCTCTATTGTTCCTGATATTTATTAATGACCTCCCCGACAAAACTGCCTCTGAGATGGGTATATATGCTGATGACACTACACTCTATAACAGGCATGACAGGAAAACAAATGAACACATATCTAAAGAAATGGCAAAAACACTAGAGGATGATCTCCAATCTGTAGTGGAATGGGGACATAAATGGATGGTCACATTCAATGCTGCCAAGACTAAACTGGTTTCCTTCAATAACTACAAGAAACCTTCTCTGCCACCAATAGCAATGGCCAGTGACTCCCTGTCTGAGAGTACATCTTTCAAACTGCTTGGCCTAACGTTCACAGGAAACATGAGCTGGAACAATTATATTGAAAACATTGCCAGGGTCGCTGCAAAAAAGGTAGGCTCTCTCTACCGTGCTAGAAAACTACTGACACCTGAAAGTATCCTGTATCTCTATAAGGCCACCATTCGCCCATGTATGGAGTATTGTTGTCATATCTGGGCTGGTGCGTCTACTACTAGTCTCTCGCTCCTAGACAAGGTTCAAAAAAGAGTCGCCAATCTGATAGGCCCTGAACTGGCATCTAAGCTTCAGCCTCTGTCCCATTGATGAAACGTTGCATCCCTCTGCCTGTTTTACAAGTATTTTAATGGTGAATGCTCTGACGAACTGCAGACACTTGTGCCCCCACGACGCAGACACCCTCGACAAACCCGACAGGCAGCTAAATCCCACCCCCACACAGTAGAGATCCCTAAATGTAAAAGATCTTTCTACTCCAGTAGTTTCTTCCCCAGAACCGCTAGACTCTGGAATTCCATTCCAGGATCCTGCTTCCCTAACTGTACTGACATGCAGAAGTTCAAGTGCAACGTGAACCGACATCTTGCTGCCCAAATCCCTACATAGTGCCCCAGTAGTTGCTGACCCTGATAGTAGCAAGACCGTCTTAAAAGACAAGATGGCCGGTGGGCAAAAATAATTTAATCTGCTGACGTCATCACGGATAGTCCTTAGTTGCTTGACACCGGTAGTCACTCGTAACTCGTAACGTCTTGAAGTCAGTGTAATATTTCTTTTTTTATTAATTTTTATTAAAATGCCTTCACGGTGCATCGTTCCAAATTGCTGAGGAAATTATCATAAAGGACCAAAAAGTGACAGTATTTTCATTTCCGAAAGATAAAGAATTATAATGCAGTAAAAAAAAAAAGATTTTACACCATCTCCATTCAGCAAAGTAAGTTTTAACATGCTCCACCCCCCCCTGTATTTTACACGATGTAACTATAATTTAATTCAAGATTATCATCCTAAATTTTTTACCATTCAAAAGAAGAAGCTTCAAATAAATTGCTAAATATTAAAAAAAAAAATTTTTACAGCATACAAAACTAATGAAAATGCGAGACAACATCGACTCTTTAAAACACGTTCTTTTGAAGAGACGATTTTTTTAAGCTGTTGACACACATGTTTTAAAAATCTAGCAAAAATTAATTTTCCTGAAATTTTTCAATATTTAAAAATAAATTATGCCGGCTGATAAAATTTTTAAACTTTTTTTTAAAGCTAGAAAGATAAAATTTAAAAATACTTATTTTTATATATATATATATATATATATATATATATATATATATATATATATGAAACTAAACTAAAAAAAAAAAAACGCGCGTTCACTCGTGGTCTTACAATTCATTTCATTAACGTAATTGGGTTTGTATTACTGCATACATAGATTCGAAAAAGTTGTCAAAAAACAAATATATAACAAATAAATGTTATCAAAAGTTACTTTGCTACCAAATATTTTTCGTGTTTTTATTCAATGTAACATGTTTATTCAGCTCGAAAAACATACAGTGTTTACCGATGTATTCGAAAATTCAAGATGGCGTCTGATTCTCTCTTTAACACGGTAAGTTTGGGATAAGATGTGATAAATAAAAAACTATACAAAATACTATTAAAAACCCGCCGAATATATGTCAACCTATGTCACGGTAACATATATTGAGCGAGTTTTTAACAGTATTTTATCCGGTTTTGTATTTATAACACCTTTCCCCAAACTTACCGTGTTAAAGAGAGAATCAGACGCCATCTGGAATTTTCGAATTCATCGGTAAACACTGCATGTTTTTCGAGCTGAATAAACATGTTACATTGAATAAAAACACGAAAAATATATCCAGTTTTGTAGAAAAGTAACTTATCTTGCCTTTGATAACATTTATTTGTTATATATTTGTTTTTTGACAACGTTTTTTAATCTATGTGTACAGTAATACAAACCCACATATTTTAACAAACTGAAAATATGGATATAAAAAAATGATTTTGCATGTTATTTTTGTTATGTGGTGAAATAATCTTAAATAAGAAACATGATTTTTTCTTTAGGTTAATTATTTTTTTACTGTGCAATATTTCATGAATTTATTAAAAATATTGTTTTTGATTTTGAAAAAATATTGTGGTTCATTTTGATAAAAAAATATTCATTTTGATTAAAAAATATTCATTTTGATTTAAAAAAAATATTGTTCATTTTGATTAAAAAAAATAGTTTAATTTTAATATTTGTTTATTGTCTTAACTCATATCAAATGTTTTGCTTGGTTTCTGCTTCAAATATTCATAATCTTACATGCATAATTTTCATTTAATTATATTAAATAAACTTCAAGTTTATTTCAAATCAAATCGTGTTCCTTCACTTTTTTAAAATGTAATTTATAAGTAATTAAAGAACGCATTCTAATCTTTAAAATCTATAATACAACGAAATATTCAATTGCTTATAATATACTTAAACAAACAACTTGTGTTTTTTTTTATTATTTTTTTTATTATTAATATTAGATGAGTTTCAGTATAAATCATCGTGTTCTTTCTTTATTTCTTTATTTTAATCCAATTTTGAAGTTTTGTAACGCTGTCTGTAAAAATTACTGTTCATTATTGACAGTCTAAGAGTTCCACATATCTTGCTTGTTGGGACCTCGGCGATGACGTCATTTTTTCAGCTGGCCGGCCATCTTTATAACGAAGGCCACAATAGTAGCCCCCAACACCTGAGTGGCAATGTGCCTTGTTTGGGGTGAAAATGTAATAAAAAAAATAATTTAAAAAAAAAAACTTACTCAGGAAAAAGTATATGATTATTTTTAAACATTTCTTTTATAGCTATTTGAGAGATGGTTTAATGGTTATAAGTTTTCAAATTTTCGTTAAATTGAAAATAAATTGATTCAATTAATTTCAAAGCACTAGGTTTAAAGAATTCCAAACGAAAAATACAAACATTAATTATTTCAAGGTATGGCATAAAGGCCTACTTCACAAGATCTCCAGCTACGGTATAACTGGAAATATTCTCTCTATCATTAAATAATTTCTCTCTGATAGGCTCATGAGTAGTGGTTGATGGACAAAAATCAGAGGCCTGCTGTATTAATGCTGGAGTCCCTCAAGGGTCGATCCTGGGCCCAACTCTCTTCCTGATCTACATCAAGGATCTCCCTAAACATATACTTAAATCATTCGTTGACATCTATGCTGATGACATGACCATCTACAGCAACACATCAAAGGCTGTAAATGACAAAGCTCTCTTTGATTTTCTCTCCTCTGATCTCGAACGTGTGGTTCAGTGGGGAAGACGTGGCTGGTTACCTTTAATGCATCTAAAACCAAACTCCTATTTTACATCATCAATGCTCCGATATCCATCTGGCATCAATTGAAATGGATGGCTCTCGTCTAGGAGAAGCCCAATGTTTTGACAAGCTTCCGGGCTTGACCTTCACTCTTGATCTAAAATGGAACACATACATCAAGTCTGTTGCCAAGGCCACTGGAAAGATGGTGAGATCCTTCTACCGCTCCAGAAGATATCTCACTACTGATGCAATTCTCTATCTATATAAAAGCCAAGTACGTCCAAGGATGGAATACTGCTGCCATATCTGGGCAGGAGCTGCTAAAAGCAGCCTATCCTGCCTTGACAGAGTACAAAATTGACTTCGTGGCTTAGTGGGGGATGCCCTTTTCTCTTCCCTGCAACCTCTCTCCCACAGAAGAAACGTTGCAAGCCTATCTTTGTTTTATCGTTATTTCCATGGCAGGTGCTCGTCTGAACTCCAATCTCTGGTCCCCCTCAGTCAATCTTTTACAAAAAACACTCGTCTAGCTGAATCCACTGTCAAAAACTTTCCCCACTCTTTATCTATGCCTAAATCAAAATGTAGATTCCATGAACAAAGCTTCTTTCTTAGAACTACTGCACGCCTGTGGAACTCTGTTTCGTCTGCCTGCTTCCCTCCTGACTACAACTTCAACGTAAACAAATTCCTGATGAACCGCCCCCTTAAGTAGACACTCTAAAATATCCACACTAACGTACTGTACTTACAATAACCCTTATCCATGAGTGGCTTCCGGGCCTTGATAAGTGGTGACCACTTTGTAAAAAAAAAAAAAAAAAAAAAGATATTCTCAGTGACCGAGTGACCTGACTTGACCGAACAACGGTGCCAGCACTAAAAAAAAAATGTCCCCAAAACGGTTTCATACTCAACTGTGAAGTCTCTGAGAGAGTTCACTGGTTAGTAACCTCTCATTTTTATAAGAAGACAATGTCTTCTTTTACCAGTATTTCTTTCTATTTCAGCGATCCAGTTCTCCCTGTTATCGGAGGCGCCCGCGCCCCAAAGTGGGAGCCTACGGAAATGGTGACCTCTAATTGGTACCCCTGTTAATGTATGGTAATAATACCATGACTTGACAGAGCAAAGGCGCCAGCACTAAAAAAATGTCCCCAAAACGGTTTCATGCTCAACTGTGAACTCTCTGAGAGAGTTCACAGGTTAGTAAATAACGTCTAGTAAGTAAGTGTGAAAACAAATTTAAACATTTGAGATTCTCTCAGTGCGGCTGCGGCTCTTTACCAAAAATTTTTCTTGATATATGACAAATGTTAGCAGATGTTGATTCTGGGCTGATTTTCTCATGAAAATCCCTGAATCAAAAAAAAAAAAAAAAAAAAAAACAAAGAAAAAAATAGCCAAAATAAAAATAAAAAATCTACAAGTTTTGACATCCAAGCTACTTTTTAAATTATTTAATTGTGACACAGAAATTTTGAAGGCTAAACTTATTTAAAAACAAAAAACAAAAAAAAAAAAACAAATTCGCGAAAAAAAAAGAAAAAAGAAAAAAAAGGTCACCTTGGCAACTCTGCCCTTATGTTCACGAAATAAAATACAGGAAGTTTTGCAGAATTACTTCCCTTCTTGCCGTCATAATAATTCTTTCTTGTCAAATAGATTTAAATCATTTAAAAAGAAAACAAACAAAACAAATTTAGTACTAAATCTACGTAAGTCATAAGTTTTTAAATAATCTGAAAATATGGATGTTAAGAAGAGAATAACATTATTATTTTTAAAACTAATTAATGATTGTTGATTTGTTATACAAACATGCAAATATACGGCAGCGCTACATCTGGTTTTGTTTTATCTGTATATATATGCAGTGCGTGCGAGAGATTGAGATATTTCATTACCTGACACTTGCCGTCACTGGCACTCAGTAGTTTTTTTTTTTTAAAGACTCTGAGCGGAATTTTATCAAGATCTTCCGAGATCCAAATTTCTCTAAATCCGTGGCAGCTGTAGCTCATTTAGCACGGCGCCCGAAATTAAAAAAATAGTTTCTTTTCAATTCGTCTCGCCAGTTTAACCCCCCCCCCTCATATATAACACGATGTGATTGTAATTTAATTTAATATTATCATCCTAACCTTTTCCCCATTTAAAAGAAAAAGCTTCAAATAAACTGCTAATCTTTATTTTAATTTTTTTACAACATACAAAAATAATGAAAATGCGAAACTGTTTTTATTGAATTGTTAGGTGAAAGTACCCTCGCTATTTTTAAATAGTATTTTCAAGTTTTACGATACCTGTTTTATTAAAATGTTAGGTGAAAGTACTCGCGCTATTTTTTAAATTTTGACTTTCATCAATTTTCCTGTTAATAATTACCTATAAGGATAAACTCCGGCAAAAAAATATCCATCCAAAAAACAAAACAAACAACAACAAAAAAAAAACCGATAAAATCATAATAACAAAATAATGCGCAAAGTTCAAGCTAAAATAAATTAAAAAAAAAAAAAAACTAGGTCACACACGCAAAAATTCTTTCCTTGTAAAAATAATAACCATTCCCTAAGTCGAACTACGTGCAACATCGCGGAGCCGATGAGTATTTCGCTAGAGGGGTCCCGGTAGCACTCGATTACGTCAGCCAAAAAAGGGCGAAATTTAGCCTAAATTAGTCGAGTTGTTCGAAAATGGCTGATCGATTTGCATAAGAAAATAAAATCCCACTACAAATATTTAAATATTGAGATTTTATTTATTTATTTATTTTGATGATCTGGTCGACTAATAATTTCCATTCTATAATAATTCGTTAAAACAATTTAGAACAAGACGAAAGCGGACCTGAACGAGAATCACCCCCTCCCCTCCCTCCCCTATAATTTTAATCGATATTCTGCAGTTAGTATTTTTTCACGACCTAACCCAGCGTAGTATATAAACACCTCAATCCTCCCCATGTTAAGAACAGCTTTCGAAATAAACCATCAACCTCGAAAACTATACTGCGTATTAAAAGATAGGTACTTGTACAGTTTAATCAAGACAGTTAGGAATGAAAATATCGAAAAAAGGTTATATTGTACGCATCCGTTTTGGACTGAAGATCTCCGAAAAAAAAAATTCATTTAATTTGATCGAGAAGTTTTTTTGTTTTTTTTTTTTAAAGCGGAAAAACACGTTCTTATGAGAGCTCGTTGAAGTCAGCCATTATGGAAATTGTTGAACACTCCACGGGAGATAACTCCATGTAAAGTGCCGACACTCCCTCCCCATCTTTAATACTAGCTTTTCTTCCTAAAAATCGAACCTTTGGCTCGGTATCATAACAAATTGTTTTTCGCTGTAAAAAAAAAAAAAAAAAAAAAAAAACTACTTGATGAAATTAAGTGAAGTTGTTTTTTTTTTTCGGAGAACTTACTTCCATAACGGATACGTGCGATATAACCTTATTAACCCTTTTTTTTTTTTTTTTTTTTTCGATATTTTTTTTTAATGTCTTGATTAAACTGTACAACTACCAAAAGATACTATAAAAATTATAGGGAAGGAGGTATTTCTCATTCAGATCCACCAAGAAAAAAAATTGAGATTCTTCAGATCCGCCAAAAAGGCGAAATTTGGCCTGAAAACGCCGACTGGTTCTAAGATGGATGATCGATTTAGTAGAACGTTTCATTAGAAACTGAGCCCCTCGAAGTTTTTTTTTTTTTTTTTTTTTTTTTTGTAATCTGGTGTCCATTAATTATCTGGTGAAAATATCAAGAAAAAAAAAGGCAAAAAGAGAAAATATGGGGGACGGTGGGGGTGGGGGGGCTCGTACACGTTCATCATAATTTTTATTAAACCAAACATTTTATTTTAAAAAAGACAGGTGCTTTTTAAGAATAGCGTGTCGTCCGTTCTCGGGGTTGCCAGACCATAAAAACATTTGAAGCCAAAAAAAAAAAAAAAGAAAAGAAAAAAAGGCCAAATTAATAATTGTAGCCAAATTCTAACAAACAAAATAGCCAAATTAAAATAACAATAGCTGCGTGCGTAAATATATGTAAACATTTACATAATTTATAGCTAGTTTTATATACATATATATTTAGTTACATATGGGGGGGGGTTACAACTGGCGTGTGTTGGAGGTACCTAATGTGTCTACGGATCGTAACATGTTTTTTATATTTCGGGCGCCGTGCTAAATGAGCTACAGCTGCCACGGATTTAGAGAAATTTGTAATCTCGGAATATCTTGATAAAATTCCGCTCAGAGTCTTTAACAAAAGACTACTGAGTGCCAGTGACGGCAAGTGAGTCAGGTGATAAAAAATCAACCGTTAATCGCACGCACTGCTTATATATACAAATAAAAGAAAACCAGATGTAGTGATGCCGTATATTTACATGTTTGTATGACAAATCAACGATCATTAATTAGTTTTACAAATAATAATGTTATTCTCTTCTTAACATCCATATTTTCAGATTATTTAAAAACTTATGACTTACGTAGATTTAGTACTAAATTTGTTTTATTTGCTTTCTTTTTAAATGATTTAAATCTACTTGACAAGAAAGAATTATTATGACGGCAAGAAGGGAAGTAATTCTGCAAAACTTCCTGTGCCCGACCTTTTCATGGAAAAAATTAAAAAACGTAAACATAAATAAAATTAAGCACAGGGCCAGAGTTGGTATTATTTGCTCCCCCACCGAGCAAATTAGGCACAAGGCCGATTTTTAATGTGAGGAGTGAAGGGGAAATGGGGACCAACTCCCCGGGGAGTAGGGGAGCTGGATAGTGACAATTGGTATGAAGGGTTGCCCCTACATTGACCAATGTCTTATATGTGGAGTTTCCCCCCACATATGGTCTTTGCTTGAACTTTGGTGGGGGGGGGGGGCGGACTCGTTAAGCACAGGGCCAGAGTTGCCAGGTTAGCCTTCTTTTTTTTTTTTTCTTTTTTTTTTTTTTTTTTCGCGAATTTGGCTTCTTTTTTTTAAAAGAAGTTTGGCCTTCAAAATTTCTGTTTGGCTTTCAAATTTGCCAAAAAGTCACAATTAAGTAATTTAAAAAGTAGCTTGGATGTCAAAACTTGTAGATTTTTTTTTTTTTGAGTCAGGGATTTTCATGAGAAAAACAGCCCAGAATCAACATCTGCTAACATTTGTCATATATCAAGAAAAAAAATTTTTTTTATAAAGAGCCGCACTGAGGGGATCTCACACTTAAATGTTTCAATTTGTTTTCACACTTACTTACTAGACGTTATTTACTAACCTGTGAACTCTCTCAGAGAGTTCACAGTTGAACTCTCTTAGAGAGTTCACAGTTGAGTATGAAACCGTTTTGGGGACATTTTTGTAGTCCTGGCTCCTTTGCTCTGTCAAGTGGTGCCCGGAAAACTCATCCCGGGGAAAACTCATACATACTCAACTGTGAACTCTCTCAGAGAGTTCACAGTTGAGTATGTATGAAACCGTTTTGGGGACATTTTTTTTTTAGTGCTGGCGCCTTTGCTCTGTCTAGTCAGGTCACTTGGTCACTGAAATAATTAATGTTTGTATTTTTTGTTTGGAATTCTTTAAACCTAATGCTTTGAAATTAATTGATTTAAAAACTTATGTCTGTTAAACTATCTCTCAAATAGCTATTTAAAGTTATATTTAAAAATAAATTTTTAAAAATAATCATATACTTTTCCCTGAGTAAGTCCTAAAAGTTTCATTAAAAATCAATAATTATACATTTTCTAACTCTCTTGGATTAATAGACACATTTTGGAAACAAAGTCTAGTTTTAGAAAATAGTTAAAATTCTACTCAGTTTAATTTTCCTAATTTTTAAGCAAAAGAAATAATAAAATTGTCGTGAAAAACTTCGATACAGAGTGAACTTTAAGAAGCTTTATTTTACTTAGAACAGAGACTTGTTACTTCGAGGAAAGGAAGAGAAAAGAAAGAAAAATTCAAGGGAAGTAACTCACTTCCGGAGAGTAGAAACGGAAGTTAAAAGAAGTTAGAGAGTTCTTTTCTGTCAGCACATTCTTCGCCGCTCAGTGAAATTCGGGTCCGCATGACTTTCAGGGGGCACAAGGCTTTAAGGAATCTCAGGAAAGCGGGGGGGGGGGGTCTGTAGGCTGAGAAAAAAGAGAAAAGAAACAGAAGTTTATAGCTGATAGTTTTCAGCTAAATATGGAGGGCTGTGACGGACTCTAGTAGAGCGTCAGACTCAGCACCTTGTCTTCCTCTGATGATCTTTTCTGTCGATCATCGGAGAGGGGGGGGAGGAGTAGAAACCGAATCCTCTGGGATGGAGTTTTCGATCCCGCTAAGCTGAGTACCTGAAAGGTTAGATTGCAGAGGTGCATTCTGCAGCTGTTGATTCTCCATCTCCAGATCTGGTTCTGCCTCCAAGCTGCTCGACCTATTACCCAATGGCGATAAGTGGCGTAAGGATACTGTCGTCTCTCGTCCATTATCAAAACGAACATGAGCATAGTTCGGATTGACTTCAAGTAGGTCTACGGTCTTGACCAGGGGCTCATATTTGCTTCCACGCACACGCCACTTTAAAAGGACCGACTTAGTGTTTGTAAGCCAGGTTGGTATAGAACCTCCTGTGGCCGATTTCCTTTGGAAATTGAAGAGACATTGATGGAGAATACAATTAGTGGAGGTGGAAAGCAGTGAGCGAATGCTGTGGAGGACTACATCTAGTACTCTTTCCTAATTTGTAACATGAAGGTTTCTCGACCGCAGAGCCAGACTGACCGTCAGCCAGATGATACCATTATATCTTTCCACTTGTCCGTTACCTTGAGAGTTGAAAGCAGTTGTTCGACTAGTAGCAGTACCCTGAGAAAGCAAGAATTCCTTTAGTTCCTCCGACATGAAAGCAGTTCCGCGATCAGAATGTATGAAAGAAGGGTTTCCAAATATGGAGAATAAGTTAGTTAAGTGTTTCCGGACAGTAGCAGCCGAAACATCGGCACAGGGGAAAGCGAAAGGAAAGTGCGGGCATTCATCAATGACAGTCAGTATGTATCTGTTGCGGGAATTTGAAGGTAACGATCCTTTGATATACACACTTAGCCTCTCAAAAGGCTGACTTGCAGCAGTCTCACCCTTTCTCAAGCAAGTACACCATCCATCGGGCCCATCAAACTTGAAACGCTGCTCATCAGTAGATTTAACCTTCTTAAAGTCAACATGCTTCGTTACCCACTTGTTAGCACTCTCCAGTCTTGTTACTTTGTGTTTCTTAGTGTAATTTTTTCTTAGCCTTTGCATACTTCAAACCAATCCTATGCAGCGTTTTTTGTACTGTTCGGACGTTTGCATCCAATTCACATTTCTCCTTCACTTTTCTTGCTGTAACTTTTTCTCCAGATGTCAAAAGCCGTGTCACAGTCCTCTTCATTCTCCTTTCAGTCCTCTTGCCGATTAATTTTTTCTGTCTTCTCTTCTTTTTCTGCTCGGAGTTTGTCTTCAGCATGTATTCGACCATTGATTTTGACAACTTCAAATCCATGGCGATCCTTCTGATGCTGAGGCCATCTTCCGACTTCTTCCATGCCAAACAAACAACTTCTTCTGAATGCATTTTACCTCATTAAACTTAATCGTTTGGCCAGTAGAATAGAACAGATAATTGATTCTAATGATGACAGCTAAGTGCACAAGAAGAAAATTGGCACACAGCAGCATATACATGAACATAGCTCTTAATAAAATAAGATTTTTTGTCACATCCGAAAAAGTATCGCACAAGTTTTCATAAAAATCACAAAAAAACAAAAATTATGAAAGCCAAACAAAAAAATGATTACACTAGTAATGAATTTTCACTCCTCTACTATGTACTTATAATCTCAAAAGTTTTTTGCACTAGTAACCACCTTGAAGTACTTTTTTTAAAGTGTCCGAAAAATATTGTCAGGTCCCTGTACATGTGTACATGCATATGTGTGTATATGCATGTATGTGTGTGTATGTGTATGTATATATATGCATGTATACATATGTATATGTGTGTATGTGTATATATATGTATGTGTGTTTGTGTTTATGTGTGCATATATATATATATGTGTGTGTGTATGTGTGTATATATATATATATATATGTATATATGTGTATATTAATTTATTTTTATTTCGGACTATTATTCTCATCTTTATTGGGTATTGTTTTTCACAACGTTTCGGTCAATTATTCCTCTGGCCTTCGTCAGGTGGTAACCGCGACGGATAGGAACTTCGAATCTCCTAACTGCATTCTCAGCAATTACTGCCATCCGTAGTTGTTGTCGTCTCACCACGTTTTGGCCAAGTAAGCCTCTAGCCGGCTTTGGGTAGGATTGAAACCGCTAACTTCAGACAATGTCCATCTGGAGCCGTAAAGATTCAACGACTCTAGATAGTGGTTTCAATCCTACCCAAAGCATGCCAGAGGTTTACTTGGCCAAAATATAAAGGACCCCCTCTCCACCTAGAGGCTGCCTGTCAAACCCTAGTTCCTTTACAAACCAGAATGAAACGGGGGAGGGGGGCAGTCTATCAATTTAGATGAGTTAGGGAAGGTCTTACCGACCACACTTTTATTTTTTTGTTTATTTTTTTTTTTATTACATTTTCACCCCAAACAAGGCACATTGTCACTTTGATGTAGGGGGCTACTATTAGGGACACAGGCTACAGGGGTACTAGGTGGGTAGTTGGGCAGCAAGATGTCGGTTCACGTTACACTTGAACTTCTGCATGTCAGTACAGTTGGGGAAGCAGGAACCTGGAAGGGAATTCCAAAGTCTAACAGTTCTGGGGAAGAAACTACTGGAGTAGAAGGCTCTCATACATCTAGGGATCTCAACTGTGAAGGGGTGGGATTTTACTGCTTGTCGGGTTTGTCGGGGGGTATTTATGTAGAGGAGGTACAAGTACTTGTAGTTCACTGTTAAAGTACTTGTAGAACAGGTAGAGGGATGCTACATTACATCAATGGGACAGAGGCTGATGCTTGGATGACAGTTCAGGACTTATTAGGTTGGCTACTCTCTTTTGAACCTTGTCTAGGAGTGAGAGACTAGTAGCAGATGCACCGGCCCAAATATGACAACAATACTCCATACATGGGCGAATGGTGGCCTTATAGAGGTACAGGATACTTGCGGGGATTAGTAGCTTTCTAGCACAGTAGAGAGAACCTAACTCTTTCGCAGCGGTCCTGGCAATGCTCTCAATGTAACTGTTCCAACTCATGTTTCCTGTGAACGTTCAGCCGAGGAGTTTAAAAGATGTACTTTCAGATAAAGAGTCTTTGGCTATTGCTATTGGTGGTAGAGAAGGTTTCTTGTAGTTATTGAAGGAAACAAGTTTAGTCTTGGCAGCATTGAACGTGACCATCCATTTTTGTCCCCATTCCACTAGAGATTTGAGGTCATCCTCGTGTTTCTGCCATTTCTTTAGATATGTGTTCATTTGTTTTCCTGTCGTGTCTGTTATAGAGCGTGGTGTCATCAGCATATATACCCATCTCACAGATAATTTTGTCAGGGAGGTCATTTATGAATATTAGGAATAATAGAGGTCGAAGGATAGACACCTGAGGCACTCCCGCATTTATATCATATTGTTTAGATGTGCGACCATCGAGGACAACCTGGATTTTTCCCTTATCTAAGAAGGATTTAATTATGTTAAGTATTCTTCCAGGGATACCGTATAATCTGATTTTCCTGAGAAGACCTTCATGCCATACCATATCAAAAGCCTTAGATATATCTAGAGCCACCGCTCTAACCTCCCCTGCTTTGTCGAGTGAATGTCTGCTGTGGAACGGGCTCTCCTAAATCCATATTTTGGTCAGTCAGAAGCTTAGCATCTGTAAGGTGATGGACTAGAGCTTGGTTAATTATGGTCTCAAATATTTTGGTAAAAAGTGGGAGGAGGCTAATGGGGTGGTAATTTACTGGCTCTCTTTCCATGTGCGACCTGGCACTACAAACATCCCGATATTATTCAACTGTTGATGGAGCAGCCGCTCTACCAAACAGTTAAGGCCTTGTACTACCAGTCGGGAACAGCAGCCAGGAACTGTCAATCCGGTACCCTCAACCCATCAGATGATGGTCAACCCAATCCATTTGTACTGGCATTATGGTGTTCAAGCACTCCCAAGTGTGCCCAGTTTAGAGAGGGATGGGATGTGTCGGGAGAGGGTTAAAAATCAGGAAACAAGATCGACCACTGAGTGTTTCTGTCGAATCTCTGTGCTTCGACCTTTATGCCTGGCTAATAGGCAAAGAAGGAGCATGGAAGCCAGGCGATAGACAGTGCCTATCTACTCCTGAAACAGTTTAGGTTTGCAGATTGGTAATTTGTTTGAGTCACCAGCTCTAGGAAGGATGTCATCCAAGACTGGAGGGGCCTCCCTACCCTTAGGTTTAGCTTCAGAGTTTTCCTTCTCCTAGACGGATGACCTGGGAAGATCTACGGGTCTATCAGCACCGAGAGAGTTTGCCATGCCTGGTATTTCTGCAAGTATTTCTGCAACCCTGCGTGGGTAGTTAATGTTACTGGGTTAGTAGTTTATTTTTTTTCTCCACACTCTGGATACAAATGAAATATTATTATTATTATTATTATTATTGTTATATTTTTGTATTTGTATTTTGTATGTAAATAAAAAATTGGGTTTAAGTAGGAACGCCCTCCCCCCTCACATTAAGAAAGGGTAAACATGGTAAAAGATGCTAGCTAAGAGATTGAACAACCAACCTCACTAGCCCCCCTCCTTTTTTTGAGTTGGCCTTGTGCTTAAATTTTTTGTTCATTTGTTTTTTGTATTTCATTTTTCGTGTTAATAAAAGATTTGATACCTCAACCCCCAAAGAAACAAATTGCTACTACTATCAGTAACAAAGGTTAGTGTGCATGCGCACACACACACACACGCACACACACACACACACACACACACACACACACACACACACATATACATACACACATTACTCATCAAGTCTAACCTTTGAATTGGACAAATATTAATTTTTTCCTTGGTTATTCCTTCAAAAAGCCCAAGCGGAAAAATAGTTATGAAACTGGGTGTAACTATAAAAAAGCCTGGGAAAAGTCATATCGATGGCTTACAAGTGCCGATGATTGTCAGCAAGTTGTAGCAGAAACAAATAAAACTCTTTTCTTGTGCATCAGTGCCTCCCCTGACTATGCGATATAGCACATACTGACCAATCAGAGGCATAGCGCAGGGATCTTCCTTACCCCTTACGAAACTATAACTGCTTCCATCCCGGACGAGAAAAACTCTTCCCTTTTTCAGCGAGACGTCAAAGAAAGTGAACCTATTTCCTCACTCTCTCTCTCTCTCTCTCTCTCTCTCTTTGCCTACACCGGTATCGACGATTCCCACTACCGGGCAAAGGCAGATGAGTTCTATCCTAGATATACTTTTTGGCATCTTACCCTTGTTTCAATAAACCTTTTCCTTGTTTTACGAAGTTGTTTGCTCGTTTATTCAGTAGCTTGTGTTGAAATATTTATTTTATTAGGGAGCGCCTGAAAAGCATTAACTCAACTCCTTAAAAAGTGTACTGTGTGTTGTGCAAAATGAGAGTTTTACCTAAGCAAAGCAATATTTCAGCACACGAAAAAACAAAAAACCATCAAGATAAAACAGCAAACAGAAATATTTCTCAAAGTTTTCTTGATAATTTTATATATACAAAATAAAAGGATCCAGAAAAGGAAACAGAAATAAAAGTTAATTAAAGCATGAGTGTTCTAGAGAATATAAACGTGCATAGAAGTAAGTATAACTTGCCATTCTTCAATCTGTTCAATTGACCAAATTAGTGAGATTGTGAAAATATATGGTGAAAAAAGTGTTCTAGAGAATATAAACGTGCATAGAACTAAGTATAACTTGCCATTCTTCAATCCATTCAATTGACCATATCAGTGAGATTGTGAAAATATATGGTGAAAAAAGTGTTCTAGAGAATATAAACGTGCATAGAACTAAGTATAACTTGCCATTCTTCAATACATTCAATTGACCATATTAGTGAGATTGTGAAAACATATGGTGAAAAAAGTGTTCTAGAGAATATAACCGTGCATAGAACTAAGTATAACTTGCTATTCTTCAATCTGTTCAATTGATCATATCAATGAGATTGTGAAAACATATGGTGAAAAAAGTTTTCTAGATTAATGTATAGATTTTAATTTTACTGCTTTAAAATCAATAAAGATTTACTTACTACCAACAGTGGAAGATTTTGTTTTAAACAAAATCAAATAAAAAAGGCAATTAAAAGAATCGTTTTTGGTATTCGAAAATAGGTACAAATTTTTCCGATTCTGATACCCCAAAAAGTTCTGATTTTTCTGATTCCGATTAATCATCTCAACCTCAATATTTCAATATCTGCAGAAATTTGATGGGTTAATAATAAGGTTACTTGCCATTCTTCAATCCATTCAATTAACCATATTGGTGATATTGTGAAAAATCTGGTGAAAAAGTGCTCTAGAGAATATAAACGTGCATAGAACTAAGTATAACTTGCCATTCTTCAATCCGTTCAATTAACCATATTGGTGAGATTGTGAAAAATCTGGTGAAAAAAGTGCTCTAGAGAATATAAACGTGCATAGAAATAAGTATAACTTGACATTCTTAAATCTGTTCAATTGACCATATCAGTGAGATTGTGAAAACATATGGTGAAAAAAGTGTTCTAGAGAATATAAACGTGCATAGAACTAAGTATAACTTGCCATTCTTCAATACGTTCAATTAACCATATTAGTGAGATTGTGAAAAGATATGGTGAAAAAAGTGCTCTAGAGAATATAAACGTGCATAGAACTAAGTATAACTTGACATTCTTCAATCCGTTCAATTAACCATATTAGTGAGATTGTGAAAAATCTGGTGAAAAAAGTGCTCTAGAGAATATAAACGTGCATAGAACTAAGTATAACTTGCCATTCTTCAATCCGTTCAATTAACCATATTGGTGAGATTGTGAAAACATATGGTGAAAAAAGTGCTCTAGAGAATATAAACGTGCATAGAACTAAGTATAACTTGACATTCTTCAATCTGTTCAATTGACTATATCAGTGAGATTGTGAAAACATATGGTGAAAAAAGTGTTCTAGAGAATATAAACGTGCATAGAACTAAGTATAACTTGCCATTCTTCAATACGTTCAATTGACCATATTAGTGAGATTGTGAAAACATATGGTGAAAAAAGTGTTCTAGAGAATATAAACGTGCATAGAACTAAGTATAACTTGCCATTCTTCAATCCGTTCAATTAATCATATTGGTGAGATTGTAAAAAATCTGGTGAAAAAAGTGCTCTAGAGAATATAAACGTGCATAGAACTAAGAATAACTTGACATTCTTCAATCCGTTCAATTAACCATATTGGTGAGATTGTGAAAAATCTGGTGAAAAAAGTGCTCTAGAGAATATAAACGTGCATAGAACTAAGAATAACTTGACATTCTTCAATCCGTTCAATTAACCATATTGGTGAGATTGTGAAAAATCTGGTGAAAAAAGTGCTCTAGAGAATATAAACGTGCATAGAACTAAGTATAACTTGCCATTCTTCAATCTGTTAAATTGACCATATCAGTGAGATTGTGAAAACATATGGTGAAAAAAGTGTTCTAGAGAATATAAACGTGCATAGAACTAAGTATAACTTGCCATTCTTCAATCCGTTCAATTGACCCTATTAGTGAGATTGTGAAAAATCTGGTGAAAAAAGTGTTCTAGAGAATATAAACGTGCATAGAACTAAGTATAACTTGACATTCTTCAATCTGTTAAATTGACCATATCAGTGAGATTGTGAAAACATATGGTGAAAAAAGTGTTCTAGAGAATATAAACGTGCATAGAACTAAGTATAACTTGACATTCTTCAATCCGTTCAATTAACCATATTGGTGAGATTGTGAAAAATCTGGTGAAAAAAGTGCTCTAGAGAATATAAACGTGCATAGAACTAAGTATAACTTGACATTCTTCAATCCGTTCAATTAAAAATATTGGTGAGATTGTGAAAACATATGGTGAAAAAAGTGCTCTTGAGAATATAAACGTGCATAGAACTAAGTATAACTTGCCATTCTTCAATCTGTTCAATTGACCATATTAGTGAGATTGTGAAAACATATGGTGAAAAAAGTGTTCTAGAGAATATAAACGTGCATAGAAATAAGTATAACTTGCCATTCTTCAATCCGTTCAATTAACCATATTGGTGAGAATGTGAAAAATCTGGTGAAAAAAGTGCTCTAGAGAATATAAACGTGCATAGAACTAAGTATTACTTGACATTCTTCAATCCGTTCAATTTACCATATTGGTGAGATTGTGAAAAATCTGGTGAAAAAAGTGCTCTAGAGAATATAAACGTGCATAGAACAAAGTATAACTTGCCATTCTTCAATCTGTTCAATTGACCATATCAGTGAGATTGTGAAAACATATGGTGAAAAAAGTGCTCTAGAGAATATAAACGGGCATAGAACTAAGTATAACTTGACATTCTTAAATCTGTTCAATTGACCATATCAGTGAGATTGTGAAAACATATGGTGAAAAAAGTGTTCTAGAGAATATAAACGTGCATAGAACTAAGTATAACTTGCCATTCTTCAATACGTTCAATTAACCATATTAGTGAGATTGTGAAAAGATATGGTGAAAAAAGTGCTCTAGAGAATATAAACGTGCATAGAACTAAGTATAACTTGACATTCTTCAATCCGTTCAATTAACCATATTAGTGAGATTGTGAAAAATCTGGTGAAAAAAGTGCTCTAGAGAATATAAACGTGCATAGAACTAAGTATAACTTGCCATTCTTCAATCCGTTCAATTAACCATATTGGTGAGATTGTGAAAACATATGGTGAAAAAAGTGCTCTAGAGAATATAAACGTGCATAGAACTAAGTATAACTTGACATTCTTCAATCTGTTCAATTGACCATATCAGTGAGATTGTGAAAAATCTGGTGAAAAAAGTGTTCTAGAGAATATAAACGTGCATAGAACAAAGTATAACTTGCCATTCTTCAATCTGTTCAATTGACCATATCAGTGAGATTGTGAAAACATATGGTGAAAAAAGTGCTCTAGAGAATATAAACGGGCATAGAACTAAGTATAACTTGACATTCTTCAATCCGTTCAATTGACCATATTAGTGAGATTGTGAAAACATATGGTGAAAAAAGTGCTCTAGAGAATATAAACGTGCATAGAACAAAGTATAACTTGCCATTCTTCAATCTGGTCAATTGACCATATCAGTGAGATTGTGAAAACATATGGTGAAAAAAGTGTTCTAGAGAATATAAACGTGCATAGAAATAAGTATAACTTGACATTCTTCAATCTGTTAAATTAACCATATTGGTGAGATTGTGAAAAATCTGGTGAAAAAAGTGCTCTAGAGAATATAAACGTGCATAGAACTAAGTATAACTTGCCATTCTTCAATCTGTAAAATTGACCATATCAGTGAGATTGTGAAAACATATGGTGAAAAAAGTGTTCTAGAGAATATAAACGTGCATAGAACTAAGTATAACTTGACATTCTTCAATCTGTTCAATTGACCATATCAGTGAGATTGTGAAAACATATGGTGAAAAAAGTGTTCTAGAGAATATAAACGTGCATAGAACTAAGAATAACTTGACATTCTTCAATCCGTTCAATTAACCATATTGGTGAGATTGTGAAAAATCTGGTGAAAAAAGTGCTCTAGAGAATATAAACGTGCATAGAACTAAGTATAACTTGCCATTCTTCAATCTGTTAAATTGACCATATCAGTGAGATTGTGAAAACATATGGTGAAAAAAGTGTTCTAGAGAATATAAACGTGCATAGAACTAAGTATAACTTGACATTCTTCAATCTGTTCAATTGACCATATCAGTGAGATTGTGAAAACATGTGGTGAAAAAAGTGTTCTAGAGAATATAAACGTGCATAGAACTAAGTATAACTTGACATTCTTCAATCCATTCAATTAACCATATTGGTGAGATTGTGAAAAATCTGGTGAAAAAAGTGCTCTAGAGAATATAAACGTGCATAGAACTAAGTATAACTTGCATTCTTCAATCTGTTAAATTGACCTTATCAGTGAGATTGTGAAAACATATGGTGAAAAAAGTGTTCTAGAGAATATAAACGTGCATAGAAATAAGTATAACTTGCCATTCTTCAATCCGTTCAATTAACCATATTGGTGAGAATGTGAAAAATCTGGTGAAAAAAGTGCTCTAGAGAATATAAACGTGCATAGAACTAAGTATTACTTGACATTCTTCAATCCGTTCAATTTACCATATTGGTGAGATTGTGAAAAATCTGGTGAAAAAAGTGCTCTAGAGAATATAAACGTGCATAGAACTAAGTATAACTTGCCATTCTTCAATCTGTTAAATTGACCATATCAGTGAGATTGTGAAAACATATGGTGAAAAAAGTGTTCTAGAGAATATAAACGTGCATAGAACTAAGTATAACTTGACATTCTTCAATCTGTTAAATTGACCATATCAGTGAGATTGTGAAAACATATGGTGAAAAAAGTGCTCTAGAGAATATAAACGGGCATAGAACTAAGTATAACTTGACATTCTTCAATCCGTTCAATTGACCATATTAGTGAGATTGTGAAAACATATGGTGAAAAAAGTGCTCTAGAGAATATAAACGTGCATAGAACTAAGTATAACTTGACATTCTTCAATCTGGTCAATTGACCATATCAGTGAGATTGTGAAAACATATGGTGAAAAAAGTGTTCTAGAGAATATAAACGTGCATAGAACTAAGTATAACTTGACATTCTTCAATCCGTTCAATTAACCATATTGGTGAGATTGTGAAAAATCTGGTGAAAAAAGTGCTCTAGAGAATATAAACGTGCATAGAACTAAGTATAACTTGCCATTCTTCAATCTGTTAAATTGACCATATCAGTGAGATTGTGAAAACATATGGTGAAAAAAGTGTTCTAGAGAATATAAACGTGCATAGAACTAAGTATAACTTGCCATTCTTCAATCTGTTCAATTGACCATAACAGTGAGATTGTGAAAACATATGGTGAAAAAAGTGTTCTAGAGAATATAAACGTGCATAGAACTAAGTATAACTTGACATTCTTCAATCCGTTCAATTAAAAATATTGGTGAGATTGTGAAAACATATGGTGAAAAAAGTGCTCTAGAGAATATAAACGTGCATAGAACTAAGTATAACTTGCCATTCTTCAATCTGTTCAATTGACCATATCAGTGAGATTGTGAAAACATATGGTGAAAAAAGTGTTCTAGAGAATATAAACGTGCATAGAAATAAGTATAACTTGCCATTCTTCAATCCGTTCAATTAACCATATTGGTGAGAATGTGAAAAATCTGGTGAAAAAAGTGCTCTAGAGAATATAAACGTGCATAGAACTAAGTATTACTTGACATTCTTCAATCCGTTCAATTTACCATATTGGTGAGATTGTGAAAAATCTGGTGAAAAAAGTGCTCTAGAGAATATAAACGTGCATAGAACAAAGTATAACTTGCCATTCTTCAATCTGTTCAATTGACCATATCAGTGAGATTGTGAAAACATATGGTGAAAAAAGTGTTCTAGAGAATATAAACGTGCATAGAACTAAGTATAACTTGACATTCTTAAATCTGTTCAATTGACCATATCAGTGAGATTGTGAAAACATATGGTGAAAAAAGTGTTCTAGAGAATATAAACGTGCATAGAACTAAGTATAACTTGCCATTCTTCAATACGTTCAATTAACCATATTAGTGAGATTGTGAAAAGATATGGTGAAAAAAGTGCTCTAGAGAATATAAACGTGCATAGAACTAAGTATAACTTGACATTCTTCAATCCGTTCAATTAACCATATTAGTGAGATTGTGAAAAATCTGGTGAAAAAAGTGCTCTAGAGAATATAAACGTGCATAGAACTAAGTATAACTTGCCATTCTTCAATCCGTTCAATTAACCATATTGGTGAGATTGTGAAAACATATGGTGAAAAAAGTGCTCTAGAGAATATAAACGTGCATAGAACTAAGTATAACTTGACATTCTTCAATCTGTTCAATTGACCATATCAGTGAGATTGTGAAAAATCTGGTGAAAAAAGTGTTCTAGAGAATATAAACGTGCATAGAACAAAGTATAACTTGCCATTCTTCAATCTGTTCAATTGACCATATCAGTGAGATTGTGAAAACATATGGTGAAAAAAGTGCTCTAGAGAATATAAACGGGCATAGAACTAAGTATAACTTGACATTCTTCAATCCGTTCAATTGACCATATTAGTGAGATTGTGAAAACATATGGTGAAAAAAGTGCTCTAGAGAATATAAACGTGCATAGAACTAAGTATAACTTGCCATTCTTCAATCTGGTCAATTGACCATATCAGTGAGATTGTGAAAACATATGGTGAAAAAAGTGTTCTAGAGAATATAAACGTGCATAGAAATAAGTATAACTTGACATTCTTCAATCTGTTAAATTGACCATATCAGTGAGATTGTGAAAACATATGGTGAAAAAAGTGTTCTAGAGAATATAAACGTGCATAGAACTAAGTATAACTTGACATTCTTCAATCTGTTCAATTGACCATATCAGTGAGATTGTGAAAACATGTGGTGAAAAAAGTGTTCTAGAGAATATAAACGTGCATAGAACTAAGTATAACTTGACATTCTTCAATCCATTCAATTAACCATATTGGTGAGATTGTGAAAAATCTGGTGAAAAAAGTGCTCTAGAGAATATAAACGTGCATAGAACTAAGTATAACTTGCATTCTTCAATCTGTTAAATTGACCATATCAGTGAGATTGTGAAAACATATGGTGAAAAAAGTGTTCTAGAGAATATAAACGTGCATAGAAATAAGTATAACTTGCCATTCTTCAATCCGTTCAATTAACCATATTGGTGAGAATGTGAAAAATCTGGTGAAAAAAGTGCTCTAGAGAATATAAACGTGCATAGAACTAAGTATTACTTGACATTCTTCAATCCGTTCAATTTACCATATTGGTGAGATTGTGAAAAATCTGGTGAAAAAAGTGCTCTAGAGAATATAAACGTGCATAGAACTAAGTATAACTTGCCATTCTTCAATCTGTTAAATTGACCATATCAGTGAGATTGTGAAAACATATGGTGAAAAAAGTGTTCTAGAGAATATAAACGTGCATAGAACTAAGTATAACTTGACATTCTTCAATCTGTTAAATTGACCATATCAGTGAGATTGTGAAAACATATGGTGAAAAAAGTGCTCTAGAGAATATAAACGGGCATAGAACTAAGTATAACTTGACATTCTTCAATCCGTTCAATTGACCATATTAGTGAGATTGTGAAAACATATGGTGAAAAAAGTGCTCTAGAGAATATAAACGTGCATAGAACTAAGTATAACTTGACATTCTTCAATCTGGTCAATTGACCATATCAGTGAGATTGTGAAAACATATGGTGAAAAAAGTGTTCTAGAGAATATAAACGTGCATAGAACTAAGTATAACTTGACATTCTTCAATCCGTTCAATTAACCATATTGGTGAGATTGTGAAAAATCTGGTGAAAAAAGTGCTCTAGAGAATATAAACGTGCATAGAACTAAGTATAACTTGCCATTCTTCAATCTGTTAAATTGACCATATCAGTGAGATTGTGAAAACATATGGTGAAAAAAGTGTTCTAGAGAATATAAACGTGCATAGAACTAAGTATAACTTGCCATTCTTCAATCTGTTCAATTGACCATAACAGTGAGATTGTGAAAACATATGGTGAAAAAAGTGTTCTAGAGAATATAAACGTGCATAGAACTAAGTATAACTTGACATTCTTCAATCCGTTCAATTAAAAATATTGGTGAGATTGTGAAAACATATGGTGAAAAAAGTGCTCTAGAGAATATAAACGTGCATAGAACTAAGTATAACTTGCCATTCTTCAATCTGTTCAATTGACCATATCAGTGAGATTGTGAAAACATATGGTGAAAAAAGTGTTCTAGAGAATATAAACGTGCATAGAAATAAGTATAACTTGCCATTCTTCAATCCGTTCAATTAACCATATTGGTGAGAATGTGAAAAATCTGGTGAAAAAAGTGCTCTAGAGAATATAAACGTGCATAGAACTAAGTATTACTTGACATTCTTCAATCCGTTCAATTTACCATATTGGTGAGATTGTGAAAAATCTGGTGAAAAAAGTGCTCTAGAGAATATAAACGTGCATAGAACAAAGTATAACTTGCCATTCTTCAATCTGTTCAATTGACCATATCAGTGAGATTGTGAAAACATATGGTGAAAAAAGTGCTCTAGAGAATATAAACGGGCATAGAACTAAGTATAACTTGACATTCTTAAATCTGTTCAATTGACCATATCAGTGAGATTGTGAAAACATATGGTGAAAAAAGTGTTCTAGAGAATATAAACGTGCATAGAACTAAGTATAACTTGCCATTCTTCAATACGTTCAATTAACCATATTAGTGAGATTGTGAAAAGATATGGTGAAAAAAGTGCTCTAGAGAATATAAACGTGCATAGAACTAAGTATAACTTGACATTCTTCAATCCGTTCAATTAACCATATTAGTGAGATTGTGAAAAATCTGGTGAAAAAAGTGCTCTAGAGAATATAAACGTGCATAGAACTAAGTATAACTTGCCATTCTTCAATCCGTTCAATTAACCATATTGGTGAGATTGTGAAAACATATGGTGAAAAAAGTGCTCTAGAGAATATAAACGTGCATAGAACTAAGTATAACTTGACATTCTTCAATCTGTTCAATTGACCATATCAGTGAGATTGTGAAAAATCTGGTGAAAAAAGTGTTCTAGAGAATATAAACGTGCATAGAACAAAGTATAACTTGCCATTCTTCAATCTGTTCAATTGACCATATCAGTGAGATTGTGAAAACATATGGTGAAAAAAGTGCTCTAGAGAATATAAACGGGCATAGAACTAAGTATAACTTGACATTCTTCAATCCGTTCAATTGACCATATTAGTGAGATTGTGAAAACATATGGTGAAAAAAGTGCTCTAGAGAATATAAACGTGCATAGAACTAAGTATAACTTGCCATTCTTCAATCTGGTCAATTGACCATATCAGTGAGATTGTGAAAACATATGGTGAAAAAAGTGTTCTAGAGAATATAAACGTGCATAGAAATAAGTATAACTTGACATTCTTCAATCTGTTAAATTAACCATATTGGTGAGATTGTGAAAAATCTGGTGAAAAAAGTGCTCTAGAGAATATAAACGTGCATAGAACTAAGTATAACTTGCCATTCTTCAATCTGTAAAATTGACCATATCAGTGAGATTGTGAAAACATATGGTGAAAAAAGTGTTCTAGAGAATATAAACGTGCATAGAACTAAGTATAACTTGACATTCTTCAATCTGTTCAATTGACCATATCAGTGAGATTGTGAAAACATATGGTGAAAAAAGTGTTCTAGAGAATATAAACGTGCATAGAACTAAGAATAACTTGACATTCTTCAATCCGTTCAATTAACCATATTGGTGAGATTGTGAAAAATCTGGTGAAAAAAGTGCTCTAGAGAATATAAACGTGCATAGAACTAAGTATAACTTGCCATTCTTCAATCTGTTAAATTGACCATATCAGTGAGATTGTGAAAACATGTGGTGAAAAAAGTGTTCTAGAGAATATAAACGTGCATAGAACTAAGTATAACTTGACATTCTTCAATCCATTCAATTAACCATATTGGTGAGATTGTGAAAAATCTGGTGAAAAAAGTGCTCTAGAGAATATAAACGTGCATAGAACTAAGTATAACTTGCATTCTTCAATCTGTTAAATTGACCATATCAGTGAGATTGTGAAAACATATGGTGAAAAAAGTGTTCTAGAGAATATAAACGTGCATAGAAATAAGTATAACTTGCCATTCTTCAATCCGTTCAATTAACCATATTGGTGAGAATGTGAAAAATCTGGTGAAAAAAGTGCTCTAGAGAATATAAACGTGCATAGAACTAAGTATTACTTGACATTCTTCAATCCGTTCAATTTACCATATTGGTGAGAATGTGAAAAATCTGGTGAAAAAAGTGCTCTAGAGAATATAAACGTGCATAGAACAAAGTATAACTTGCCATTCTTCAATCTGTTCAATTGACCATATCAGTGAGATTGTGAAAACATATGGTGAAAAAAGTGCTCTAGAGAATATAAACGGGCATAGAACTAAGTATAACTTGACATTCTTCAATCCGTTCAATTGACCATATTAGTGAGATTGTGAAAACATATGGTGAAAAAAGTGCTCTAGAGAATATAAACGTGCATAGAACTAAGTATAACTTGACATTCTTCAATCTGGTCAATTGACCATATCAGTGAGATTGTGAAAACATATGGTGAAAAAAGTGTTCTAGAGAATATAAACGTGCATAGAACTAAGTATAACTTGACATTCTTCAATCCGTTCAATTAACCATATTGGTGAGATTGTGAAAAATCTGGTGAAAAAAGTGCTCTAGAGAATATAAACGTGCATAGAACTAAGTATAACTTGCCATTCTTCAATCTGTTCAATTGACCATATCAGTGAGATTGTGAAAACATATGGTGAAAAAAGTGTTCTAGAGAATATAAACGTGCATAGAACTAAGTATAACTTGACATTCTTCAATCCGTTCAATTAACAATATTGGTGAGATTGTGAAAAATCTGGTGAAAAAAGTGCTCTAGAGAATATAAACGTGCATAGAACTAAGTATAACTTGCCATTCTTCAATCTGTTCAATTGACCATATCAGTGAGATTGTGAAAACATATGGTGAAAAAAGTGTTCTAGAGAATATAAACGTGCATAGAAATAAGTATAACTTGCCATTCTTCAATCCGTTCAATTAACCATATTGGTGAGAATGTGAAAAATCTGGTGAAAAAAGTGCTCTAGAGAATATAAACGTGCATAGAACTAAGTATTACTTGACATTCTTCAATCCGTTCAATTAACCATATTGGTGAGATTGTGAAAAATCTGGTGAAAAAAGTGCTCTAGAGAATATAAACGTGCATAGAACAAAGTATAACTTGCCATTCTTCAATCTGTTCAATTGACCATATCAGTGAGATTGTGAAAACATATGGTGAAAAAAGTGCTCTAGAGAATATAAACGGGCATAGAACTAAGTATAACTTGACATTCTTCAATCCGTTCAATTGACCATATTAGTGAGATTGTGAAAACATATGGTGAAAAAAGTGCTCTAGAGAATATAAACGTGCATAGAACTAAGTATAACTTGCCATTCTTCAATCTGGTCAATTGACCATATCAGTGAGATTGTGAAAACATATGGTGAAAAAAGTGTTCTAGAGAATATAAACGTGCATAGAAATAAGTATAACTTGACATTCTTCAATCTGTTAAATTAACCATATTGGTGAGATTGTGAAAAATCTGGTGAAAAAAGTGCTCTAGAGAATATAAACGTGCATAGAACTAAGTATAACTTGCCATTCTTCAATCTGTAAAATTGACCATATCAGTGAGATTGTGAAAACATATGGTGAAAAAAGTGCTCTAGAGAATATAAACGTGCATAGAACTAAGTATAACTTGCCATTCTTCAATCTGTTAAATTGACCATATCAGTGAGATTGTGAAAACATATGGTGAAAAAAGTGTTCTAGAGAATATAAACGTGCATAGAAATAAGTATAACTTGCCATTCTTAAATCCGTTCAATTAACCATATTGGTGAGAATGTGAAAAATCTGGTGAAAAAAGTGCTCTAGAGAATATAAACGTGCATAGAACTAAGTATAACTTGCCATTCTTCAATCTGTAAAATTGACCATATCAGTGAGATTGTGAAAACATATGGTGAAAAAAGTGCTCTAGAGAATATAAACGTGCATAGAACTAAGTATAACTTGCCATTCTTCAATCTGTTAAATTGACCATATCAGTGAGATTGTGAAAACATATGGTGAAAAAAGTGTTCTAGAGAATATAAACGTGCATAGAAATAAGTATAACTTGCCATTCTTCAATCCGTTCAATTAACCATATTGGTGAGAATGTGAAAAATCTGGTGAAAAAAGTGCTCTAGAGAATATAAACGTGCATAGAACTAAGTATAACTTGACATTCTTCAATCTGTAAAATTGACCATATCAGTGAGATTGTGAAAACATGTGGTGAAAAAAGTGTTCTAGAGAATATAAACGTGCATAGAACTAAGTATAACTTGACATTCTTCAATCTGTGAAATTGACCATATCAGTGAGATTGTGAAAACATGTGGTGAAAAAAGTGTTCTAGAGAATATAAACGTGCATAGAACTAAGTATAACTTGACATTCTTCAATCTGTAAAATTGACCATATCAGTGAGATTGTGAAAACATATGGTGAAAAAAGTGTTCTAGAGAATATAAACGTGCATAGAACTAAGTATAACTTGACATTCTTCAATCTGTTCAATTGACCATATCAGTGAGATTGTGAAAACATGTGGTGAAAAAAGTGTTCTAGAGAATATAAACGTGCATAGAACTAAGTATAACTTGACATTCTTCAATCTGTAAAATTGACCATATCAGTGAGATTGTGAAAACATATGGTGAAAAAAGTGCTCTAGAGAATATAAACGTGCATAGAACTAAGTATAACTTGACATTCTTCAATCTGTAAAATTGACCATATCAGTGAGATTGTGAAAACATATGGTGAAAAAAGTGCTCTAGAGAATATAAACGTGCATAGAACTAAGTATAACTTGCCATTCTTCAATCTGTTAAATTGACCATATCAGTGAGATTGTGAAAACATATGGTGAAAAAAGTGTTCTAGAGAATATAAACGTGCATAGAAATAAGTATAACTTGCCATTCTTCAATCCGTTCAATTAACCATATTGGTGAGAATGTGAAAAATCTGGTGAAAAAAGTGCTCTAGAGAATATAAACGTGCATAGAACTAAGTATAACTTGACATTCTTCAATCTGTAAAATTGACCATATCAGTGAGATTGTGAAAACATGTGGTGAAAAAAGTGTTCTAGAGAATATAAACGTGCATAGAACTAAGTATAACTTGACATTCTTCAATCTGTGAAATTGACCATATCAGTGAGATTGTGAAAACATGTGGTGAAAAAAGTGTTCTAGAGAATATAAACGTGCATAGAACTAAGTATAACTTGACATTCTTCAATCTGTAAAATTGACCATATCAGTGAGATTGTGAAAACATATGGTGAAAAAAGTGTTCTAGAGAATATAAACGTGCATAGAACTAAGTATAACTTGACATTCTTCAATCTGTTCAATTGACCATATCAGTGAGATTGTGAAAACATGTGGTGAAAAAAGTGTTCTAGAGAATATAAACGTGCATAGAACTAAGTATAACTTGACATTCTTCAATCTGTAAAATTGACCATATCAGTGAGATTGTGAAAACATATGGTGAAAAAAGTGTTCTAGAGAATATAAACGTGCATAGAACTAAGTATAACTTGACATTCTTCAATCTGTTCAATTGACCATATCAGTGAGATTGTGAAAACATGTGGTGAAAAAAGTGTTCTAGAGAATATAAACGTGCATAGAACTAAGTATAACTTGACATTCTTCAATCCATTCAATTAACCATATTGGTGAGATTGTGAAAAATCTGGTGAAAAAAGTGCTCTAGAGAATATAAACGTGCATAGAACTAAGTATAACTTGCATTCTTCAATCTGTTAAATTGACCATATCAGTGAGATTGTGAAAACATATGGTGAAAAAAGTGTTCTAGAGAATATAAACGTGCATAGAAATAAGTATAACTTGCCATTCTTCAATCCGTTCAATTAATCATATTGGTGAGAATGTGAAAAATCTGGTGAAAAAAGTGCTCTAGAGAATATAAACGTGCATAGAACTAAGTATAACTTGCCATTCTTCAATCCGTTCAATAGACCATATCAGTGAGATTGTGAAAACATATGGTGAAAAAAGTGTTCTAGAGAATATAAACGTGCATAGAACTAAGTATAACTTGACATTCTTCAATCCATTCAATTAACCATATTGGTGAGATTGTGAAAAATCTGATGAAAAAAGTGCTCTAGAGAATATAAACGTGCATAGAACTAAGTATAACTTGCCATTCTTCAATCCATTCAATTAACCATATTGGTGAGATTGTGAAAAATCTGATGAAAAAAGTGCTCTAGAGAATATAAACGTGCATAGAACTAAGTATAACTTGCCATTCTTCAATCTGTTCAATTGACCATATCAGTGAGATTATGAAAACATGTGGTGAAAAAAGTGTTCTAGAGAATATAAACGTGCATAGAACTAAGTATAACTTGACATTCTTCAATCCATTCAATTAACCATATTGGTGAGATTGTGAAAAATCTGATGAAAAAAGTGCTCTAGAGAATATAAACGTGCATAGAACTAAGTATAACTTGCCATTCTTCAATCTTTTCAATTGACCATATCAGTGAGATTGTGAAAACATATGGTGAAAAAAGTGTTCTAGAGAATATACACGTGCATAGAACTAAGAATAACTTGACATTCTTCAATCCGTTCAATTAACCATATTGGTGAGATTGTGAAAAATCTGGTGAAAAAAGTGCTCTAGAGAATATAAACGTGCATAGAACTAAGTATAACTTGCCATTCTTCAATCTGTTCAATTGACCATATCAGTGAGATTGTGAAAACATATGGTGAAAAAAGTGTTCTAGAGAATATAAACGTGCATAGAACTAAGTATAACTTGCCATTCTTCAATCTTTTCAATTGACCATATTAGTGAGATTTTGAAAATATATGGTGAAAAAAGTGTTCTAGAGAATATAAACATGCATAGAACTAAGTATAACTTGCCATTCTTCAATCTTTTCAATTGACCATATCAGTGAGATTGTGAAAACATATGGTGAAAAAAGCGTTCTAGAGAATATAAACGTGCATAGAACTAAGTATAACTTGCCATTCTTCAATCTTTTCAATTGACCATATTAGTGAGATTTTGAAAATATATGGTGAAAAAAGTGTTCTAGAGAATATAAACATGCATAGAACTAAGTATAACTTGCCATTCTTCAATCTGTTCAATTGACCATATCAGTGAGATTGTGAAAATATATGGTGAAAAAAGTGTTCTAGAGAATATAAACATGCATAGAACTAAGTATAACTTGCCATTCTTCAATCTGTTCAATTGACCATATCAGTGAGATTGTGAAAACATATGGTGAAAAAAGCGTTCTAGAGAATATAAACGTGCATAGAACTAAGTATAACTTGCCATTCTTCAATCTGTTCAATTGACCATATCAGTGAGATTGTGAAAACATATGGTGAAAAAAGCGTTCTAGAGAATATAAACGTGCATAGAACTAAGTATAACTTGCCATTCTTCAATCTTTTCAATTGACCATATTAGTGAGATTTTGAAAATATATGGTGAAAAAAGTGTTCTAGAGAATATAAACATGCATAGAACTAAGTATAACTTGCCATTCTTCAATCTTTTCAATTGACCATATTACTGAGATTGTGAAAACATATGGTGAAAAAAGTGTTCTAGAGAATATAAACATGCATAGAACTAAGTATAACTTGCCATTCTTCAATCTGTTAAATTGACCATATCAGTGAGATTGTGAAAACATATAGTGAAAAAAGTGTTCTAGAGAATATAAACATGCATAGAACTAAGTATAACTTGCCATTCTTCAATCTTTTCAATTGACCATATTACTGAGATTGTGAAAACATATGGTGAAAAAAGTGTTCTATAGAATATAAACATGCATAGAACTAAGTATAACTTGCCATTCTTCAATCTGTTAAATTGACCATATCAGTGAGATTGTGAAAACATATGGTGAAAAAAGTGTTCTAGAGAATATAAACATGCATAGAACTAAGTATAACTTGCCATTCTTCAATCTTTTCAATTGACCATATCAGTGAGATTGTGAAAACATATGGTGAAAAAAGCGTTCTAGAGAATATAAACGTGCATAGAACTAAGTATAACTTGCCATTCTTCAATCTTTTCAATTGACCATATTAGTGAGATTTTGAAAATATATGGTGAAAAAAGTGTTCTAGAGAATATAAACATGCATAGAACTAAGTATAACTTGCCATTCTTCAATCTTTTCAATTGACCATATCAGTGAGATTGTGAAAACATATGGTGAAAAAAGTGTTCTAGAGAATATAAACATGCATAGAACTAAGTATAACTTGCCATTCTTCAATCTTTTCAATTGACCATATCAGTGAGATTGTGAAAACATATGGTGAAAAAAGCGTTCTAGAGAATATAAACGTGCATAGAACTAAGTATAACTTGCCATTCTTCAATCTTTTCAATTGACCATATTACTGAGATTGTGAAAACATATGGTGAAAAAAGTGTTCTAGAGAATATAAACATGCATAGAACTAAGTATAACTTGCCATTCTTCAATCTGTTAAATTGACCATATCAGTGAGATTGTGAAAACATATGGTGAAAAAAGTGTTCTAGAGAATATAAACATGCATAGAACTAAGTATAACTTGCCATTCTTCAATCTTTTCAATTGACCATATTACTGAGATTGTGAAAACATATGGTGAAAAAAGTGTTCTAGAGAATATAAACATGCATAGAACTAAGTATAACTTGCCATTCTTCAATCTTTTCAATTGACCATATCAGTGAGATTGTGAAAACATATGGTGAAAAAAGCGTTCTAGAGAATATAAACGTGCATAGAACTAAGTATAACTTGCCATTCTTCAATCTTTTCAATTGACCATATTAGTGAGATTTTGAAAATATATGGTGAAAAAAGTGTTCTAGAGAATATAAACATGCATAGAACTAAGTATAACTTGCCATTCTTCAATCTTTTCAATTGACCATATCAGTGAGATTGTGAAAACATATGGTGAAAAAAGTGTTCTAGAGAATATAAACATGCATAGAACTAAGTATAACTTGCCATTCTTCAATCTTTTCAATTGACCATATCAGTGAGATTGTGAAAACATATGGTGAAAAAAGCGTTCTAGAGAATATAAACGTGCATAGAACTAAGTATAACTTGCCATTCTTCAATCTTTTCAATTGACCATATTACTGAGATTGTGAAAACATATGGTGAAAAAAGTGTTCTAGAGAATATAAACATGCATAGAACTAAGTATAACTTGCCATTCTTCAATCTGTTAAATTGACCATATCAGTGAGATTGTGAAAACATATGGTGAAAAAAGTGTTCTAGAGAATATAAACATGCATAGAACTAAGTATAACTTGCCATTCTTCAATCTTTTCAATTGACCATATTACTGAGATTGTGAAAACATATGGTGAAAAAAGTGTTCTAGAGAATATAAACATGCATAGAACTAAGTATAACTTGCCATTCTTCAATCTTTTCAATTGACCATATTAGTGAGATTTTGAAAATATATGGTGAAAAAAGTGTTCTAGAGAATATAAACGTGCATAGAACTAAGTATAACTTGCCATTCTTCAATCTTTTCAATTGACCATATCAGTGAGATTGTGAAAACATATGGTGAAAAAAGCGTTCTAGAGAATATAAACGTGCATAGAACTAAGTATAACTTGCCATTCTTCAATCTTTTCAATTGACCATATTAGTGAGATTTTGAAAATATATGGTGAAAAAAGTGTTCTAGAGAATATAAACATGCATAGAACTAAGTATAACTTGCCATTCTTCAATCTGTTCAATTGACCATATCAGTGAGATTGTGAAAACATATGGTGAAAAAAGCGTTCTAGAGAATATAAACGTGCATAGAACTAAGTATAACTTGCCATTCTTCAATCTTTTCAATTGACCATATTAGTGAGATTTTGAAAACATATGGTGAAAAAAGTGTTCTAGAGAATATAAACGTGCATAGAACTAAGTATAACTTGCCATTCTTCAATCTTTTCAATTGACCATATTACTGAGATTGTGAAAACATATGGTGAAAAAAGTGTTCTAGAGAATATAAACATGCATAGAACTAAGTATAACTTGCCATTCTTCAATCTTTTCAATTGACCATATTACTGAGATTGTGAAAACATATGGTGAAAAAAGTGTTCTAGAGAATATAAACGTGCATAGAACTAAGTATAACTTGCCATTCTTCAATCTTTTCAATTGACCATATTAGTGAGATTTTGAAAACATATGGTGAAAAAAGTGTTCTAGAGAATATAAACGTGCATAGAACTAAGTGCACTACAATAATTTAAAATGTGATTTCGGCTCCACTAAAAGAACTAAAAAATGATTTGAAAGACAAAAAATATGTTTTACTTGTGGACGAATCCACTGATGTAATGACTCAGAAATATCCATGTATTCTCATTAGATTGTACTGTAATAAGGACGAAAAAAATCCAAACAGTATTGTACCAGTAATAGAAACTACTGCGCATATTTGTAAAGTGTCAGCAAGACAACGTATATTTGACAGCACACTCGTTGCCGTGAATGTCTTGTTTAAGTAGCCCACTCTCGCCTCTCATGCAAGCAGGCAAGTCTACATCTATGGGGGTGTGACGCCAAGACCACTCCAGTCTTGTAACGTGGCGTCTTGGGTTAGATTCCACCTCTACACGCCATCCTCCTTCTGGGGTCACAAGATACTCGCGTTGTGGGTCAATGTTTTGAGGCTCTGGAGTAGTCGTGCGACATGCCCCATGTCTGTAGGGAGAGGTTGCGCTACCCTTCTGCTACAATGCACCGGTGATCTTCCTCAGCCTCCATCATCTCAGGGGATGCTGTGTCATCCATGTCCACATTCCAACGTTGTTTGTAGCAGGTTTCCTATATTGGCGACGCCATGTAAAGTATTGAAAAGATGGCGTATATTTGAAAGCACACTCGTTGCCGTGAATGTCTTGTTTAAGTAGCCCGCTTTCGCCTCTCATGCAAGCAGGCAAGTCTACTTCTATGGGGGTTTGACACCAAGACCACTCCGATCTTGTAACTCGGCGTCTTGGGTTCAATTCCACCTCTACAATATTTTGTTTGACATAATACTTGAAAAAATAACTGATTTTTGCCAAACTCTTAAAACTGTATAGGATTTGCTAGTGATGGTGCAACTTCTATGGTTGGCCGTAAAAATTCAGTGCAGTCACGAATTAAGATTAAGACTCATGTTGGTTTTCTTTTAACTGAAGTGTCATTATGGTTCAGTAATAGTGTCCTTAGACAAGAAGAATTCAAAAATTGATTTCAAATAATGAACCCTGTAGATGAAGAAAACGACCAAGGAAGAAATGTTCCTCTTCCATTTCGAAAATTTATTTAAAACAAGATAGTTAGTAAGAGGAAAAATTTTATATAGTATTTTGAGAAACTGGGTGGCATTATTAGGTTATTTTAGCGCTTGTGAAGCAAAATTAAGTATTAGTGTAAAATACAAAAATAAAAAATACATATGCGTGTGCTTGCGCATACAACTATGGCTACTACTTATAACATAAAATATTGCATTTAAATTTTCTGTATATAAGTAGTTTTTCGGATATTAAGCAATGTAATTCTTTGTTATCAGTGGTGGCCATTGTTGTATGTGCAAGCGTGTGTACAACAATAGCCACCACGCCACCACTTTGCTTAATATCCAGAAAAACTACTTATTTGTGGAAAATTTAAATGTGATATTCGTTTTCAGCATACTCGAAAAGCCATAAAGACACTAAGACAATCAAATTTTATGAGTAACCAAAGAGGGACTATCTTGCATCGCTATCTAGAAAAAAAAAACATAAAACAAAGGCAGATAAATTCACAACGAAGCAAACCTGCGAGATCGGCCTTGTAATGCTAACGATTTCACATTTAATTGGTTATAAATTTTCTCTAAAAAGAAAACAAAACTACTTGATTAACTTACGTGACTTTTCGAATTTGACATTTTCGTCCCGTGACGAGTATGTACATCACAAAGATTTGTCTGTACTTTTTTTTTCTTCTTAGGTTGTATTCTAAATAAGAACCTATGCCATTTTTAATACGATACAAAACAGTCATTGAAGTGTCTGTTCGGTTAAAGAATCTGCCGAATACTGGTCGTAAAAATTTAAAAAGTGCGTTGTTTTTCTCCCCCCTCCAAAAAAAAAAAAAAAAAATCCAAATATTATTTAGAAAGATGACGTTATTGTGTCGACGTGTCTCGCTTCCAATATTTACTCCTTGACTTCGCAGATCAAAACAAATAATTAAATAAGGAGGTTTTTTGTTTTGTTTTTGTCTTCGGATATTCCTCTGGAATTGGCAAGTATTCCACATCATTTAATGACACCTTAAATAATACTAATAATTTTATAAAGTTTATTTCAGCATCAAAAATAATTGTCGAATAAATTAACTTGACAAAAAAAAAAAAATCATCCATTTCTCCTGGTGATAAAAAGTTAAAAAAAAAAAAAAAAAAAAAAAAAAAGAATGGTTGAATTAAATTAAAAATGAAAGTTTAATAATTAGTTAAGTAGAATTGGTAATTCCTTTAAAAATATATTTAATGAGTATTTATTAATTTATATTTTTATTTTACTTGGACAACTACGCATTAATTTTTTGTAAATATCACGCTGGCTGAGGGTGAATTTTATTTTTATATTCTTAGGCTTTAAAAATAAATTGACAATAAATTTAAAAACTAAAATGAAATTTAAAACAAAATTTTCGTCAAAATAAAATAAACAAAAGTTCGTTTATTTTAGTATTTAAAAAAAAATGGATTGCATTAATATATGAACTTCTTATTTATTTTTAAACACAAAACTAAAACATGATTGCTTTTTTTCGAATGAATGAATAAGAATAATTGGGGGCGGAGGGTCGTTTATCGTGGAAAATCTGATGAAAATATGCAAACATATGCGCGCTTGCCCGTACAGAAATGGCCACCACTGATAACATAGAATTACATAGCTTAATATTTAGAAAATTACTTATTTTTCATCTAATTTAAAATTTTCGCCAATACTTACTACACTGTGACAAGGCAGTTTGGTACGCGAGTGCACATTTAACAGCCTTCGTTTATGCTCGAGCATATCGTAAACGAAGGCTAGGCTTTGAAATGGAAAATAGTCTCAGAGTAGGGGTTAATACCATGCAAAAGAAATCAAACAAAAAACATTTTAGCCAATAAACAAAAAAAAAAAAAAAAAAAAATGCCCTCTCTCTCAGGTGGCCAGAAAGTGGGTGTTCATTTTAAGCTAAATTTGCATGGAAAAGTGATCATTCACTTTTTGACGAAGTAATTTCTTCATATCATGAAAACTATTTTTTTTTTTTTTTGCAACGGAAACGGTTTTCAGATTCGTTTTTAGCACACTGAAATCTACAAAAAAAATATTTTGTTCTATACGAATGTGAGACGAGCCTTAAAGTAAAATAATACCAAGGACCCCCCCCCGCCCATGTTAAGAATGGCTTTTCTAAATAATAACGTTATTATTTAGAAAGAAAAGGGACAATATCCATATTCTTTCCAACTAAAAAAAAAATCTTTACAATGACGAATCATCTCGTGTAAAAAGTTAATTTGTTTTACTCATCGAAACTTGAGAAATGCACGATTAAAATGTGTAAACATTGAAGGAGTAAAAAAAAATCAAGATGGCTGCCACTAGCAGATTTGTAGAGCAAATAGCAGCCTTGATCTTGGGATCAAAAACCAAGATCAGAAACTTTGTTCCAAAGGTTTTCAGAAAAAATCAGAAAGAAAGATATTGAATACCGGAGTCGATTGGCCAAATAAAGAATTTCATGGATAAGGACCGTCGTGTGTTTACAGAAACAATAAGCACACAGTTTGATGTTAGTGCAGGAAGTATACGCAAGTACTCGCAAGGAACTAAAAATGCAAAAGATCTCTCCCTAGGGTGGTCCGTCCTTGTCACAGACTATTTGACCAAGATGGGCATCAAGACAGTTCTTCACCTTCCTTATAGTTCAGACCTTACTCCTTGTAACTTTTTAGCTATTCCCTAAGCTCAAGGAAAACCTTAGAGGCTATCATTATGAAACAATTGGAGAAATGACAGAAGCTGTGACGAGCGTCATTGACACGCTCATACAAGAAGACTTCCATGGGGCCTTCCAGAAATTGTTGGAACGGTAACAAGTGCATTGCAGCTGGAGGAGATTGCTTTGAAAGAGACTTGAGTTTCATGTATGTACTATCAATAAAAGTCTGGAAACTTATTGAAGGCACCTCGTATATTAAATAAAAAATTAAAACTCGGAATTTAAAGAAAAATAAAAGATATTTATTGTACATAAAAACAAAGAAACAAAAATATTTACAAATGATTCAAGGGAGATAATCAAGTTCTTATATCAGTCAAGTTTTAAGAATTAATAAACAATATTCTTTGGTCGGAGAGAAGGTCAGAAAATCAACTACCAAGTGTCCACTTTTTTCTTGGAGGGTGTTTGTGATTGATTCTTTTCATAAGATTCCTTTCGACCGGGTTTGGATCCCATGAAATATTGGCTGGAGTTAATCTAGTCAACGTGGAGCAGCATAACAACTCAATCTGACTCTTACTGACTAATTGAAGAGTTGATGCTATCAGTTTCTTTTATACGAGGGGCGTGCAATAAGTAATGCCTCTGACCCACTTCCAGTTGCCTGTTGAAATTTTGCATGTGCAATGATTTATATCTCTACGGGTTATGTGGCAAATTATAGCTCTGAACTAATTGTGGTTTCTGTTTTACAGGTGTTTGAACGGAGTCAGGTGTGAAACGGAGCCTGTTGAATGTCGAGCAGTGATCCGGTTTTTGTATTTGAAAGAACGCACACCACAGGAGACTTTTGATGAAATGAAAGAAACTTATGGTGATAATGCCCCATCATATGACCTTTAAAACACTGGCATCGTGAATTCAAACATGGCCGGAAGTCTGTAGAAACAGCTCCTAGACCTGGTCGCCCCCCCCTTCTGCCATTGATGAGGCATTTTTCTGTCAAGTTGAGGCTGCCATTTTGGAAGATCGGCGCATTACTATTCGCCAAATAGCCCAAGATGTCAAGATTAGTACAGGGTCAGTGGAAACTATCATTCATGACCATTTGCATATGCATAAGGTGTCTGCCAGATGGATTCCCAGGTTGCTCACACCATTCCAGAAGCGAGAACACGTCAAGTGCTCGAGGATGAATTTGGAGATGTGCCAAGAAGATGAGTCAAAGTTTTTCAAAAGACTGATTACACAGGATGAAACCTGGGTCCATCACTATGATTCAGAGACCAAAGTCCAGTCAATGCAGTGAAAGCACTTCGACTCCCCACCTCCAAAGAAAGCAAGGGTGCAGCCCTCCACTGGCAAGATCATGCTTACAATCTTCTAGGACCAGGACAGAGTAGTGATGACAGATTTCCTGGCAAAGGGTACCACAATTACAGGAGCCTATTATTTTAGAACTCTCCAGAAACTCTTAAAAAAGAACATTTTCATATTCTAATTTTAATGTAATGTTTTTAATAGTAATAATTATACATTTTTAATATTATTATAAATGCTTCTACAAGGAAAATGTCCTCCCATAACACTTCTGCTTCTCTTATTTTGTCTTTAGTCCCCACATTCCAGGAGCGAGGTTTCTGACAAAGGGGGAAGAATTGCTGTTTTCTGAGTCAGAATATCTATTCCATCTAGCACTTATCATTTACAAGTTTTTGAGCTTGAAGTAAAAAATTTTTTGTTGTTTGTTTAGCTTCTTCCTAACATCAAGTGGCTTCATGACTTGTCGGGAGTGATTTCCATAAAACAAATTGTTGGATTATGTCCACAAGAAGTATAGAGAAATCACAATAGATGATGTTTTTTTGTTGTTGTTTTTTTATTGCAAGGGATTCATCACTTATCAAGGCCCGAAAGCCACTCGAGGATAAGAGTTAATTAATGTTAGGTGACAGGGTTTCCCAAAGTGGGCTCAACAGAGCCCTGGGTCTCCATGAGTGAGGTTGAGGGACTCTGGAAGCGCTTTCTTAAAGAGGACAAAATACTTTATCTGGAAAAATTAAATGGCTGCAGACATTTAATTATTGATATTTTTTGCTGGAAAGAGATAAGATACACACATAACTACAGGTGTAAATAGTTTCAGGATCGTTTATGAAAAAGAAAAAGAAATTAACAAAAATGCGACAATTTTTTTATTAATCAAAAACAAAAAATGGTTGTAAACGTTATTGTTAGTTAGTGTTAAAATTAGAAATTCAAGTTTTTCATATTTATTTAAAAAATTATCTTGTTAGTGCTCGGTGAAAAACTTTTGCCCTACTCAGGGGCTCCATAGTGTCCTGAAGTTTGGGAAACCCTGACCTATATGACCTGTACATATGCGTGTTTGTCTAATCTAGTTTTTTTTCTTCTATTATTCGTTGAATTGATGCGTGTATAACACTTATGAAAGTGTTGATACAGATACAGTTTAACAACGGACATGTAACATTTACAACAGAAAAGAAACAAATAACAGTTCGCTGGGGTTGTAACATCGGGCCAATCAAAAAAGCATACCTGGTCCATTTTTGGTCTTGGTTGACGGATCCTCAGAAAAGCTGCAAATGAAGATTCGCACAATTCTAAAGTCCGCACGGTGTTGACAGCAGCTTTATTCAGGATGTTTTCCTATTGGAAAACTGCAACGCTGGTCCTAGATTATTGCCATTTCTGATCCCCTCTATTGGGAGACATGATAATCTACTCCCTCTCAGTCCCGTCTCGAACTCTACCTCCCAAAGTTCCATGTCACTTTAAGTGACCGATACGTAACGCTACTCTACTCCAGAGGTCAAACCAATTTTTAAAATTATTGTTTGTTTTCTAACATTCTTTCCTATTAAAACATTTTAACTTTTTAATAATTTTTTCTGTAAATATTTATTTTGCTATCGTAACATTCTTTCTTACATTCTATTTTTCATTCCCGATTCTTAACAAAAAGACATACATATTTTTTCTCAAATTCTACTTAAAGCCCACTAAATCCATATTGATGTATATGTAATACAACACTAGACTTTAGACCTATTTTTAAATCATTGTTTGTGTTTTAACATTTTTTCTATTAAAATTCTATTAAATTTCTATTAAATATTTTTTCTATTAAAATAATTTTATCTTAAAATATTTTTTCTATTAAATTTCTATTAAATATTTTTTCTATTAAAATAATTTTATCTGTAAATGTTTATTTCACTATCATAACATTTTATTTTTATAAATATTATCACATTCATAATAATTGTCGACTAGCAATTCAGCATTGTCCTTCCAATATTTAACAATATTATCTGATATTGTCAGACAGCCCGATTTGATAGCATCAATAAACTTGGAAGCAAATTCTAATGATAAAGTTGAGAAGGACATATATGGGGGAGGGGGGGCTGGTCAGAGATGGGTTAGTTTTGAAGTCAATTTCTAAAAGTCGTCCAACACATGCCAGCATGTAAAATGAGTGTTTAACCAATGATGATTGTTTATTATATTTGGTGGATTTGAATGAACAATTTTTTGGATTTAATGGAATAAAGGACTAGTTGAAGAAAACGAGTTCTACCTAAAGTCCACGTTATTTTAAGTGACCCATACGTCATTCTACGTCAGACTCTAGAGTTTGACCTATTCTTTTCTATTAAAGGATTTTAACATAAATAATTATATCTGTAAATATTTATTTCGCTATCATAACATTTTTTTCTGACATTCTATTTTTACAAATTTAATAACGATCATCATGTTACCCTAACAATATGAGAATGATACAATAAATTTGTAATGTGAGTCTTAAAGACAGGATTAGATCTGATGACTTCAGAGGAAGATTAAATCTGGAAATTTATAAGGAGATGCGGGAAAAACTGGAGACTCTAGTAGTTTGGTCGTATTGAAACAGTGGATGAGATTGCTTCGGTCAATAGATGTAGAACAGTTGAAATAACATGCCTCCCCTACCTGACAACACCAAAGCCAGCCTGATTGCTGCCCTCTGTTGAGCCCTCGTTGGTCCTTGTGGAAAAGGCATGCTCCCAGTTCCGGACTCGTATTGAGGCTGTGCTTGAGACTGAAAGTGGCTACATTGAATAGATTTCAGCTCTTTTTTTTTTTTTTTTTTTTTTTTACATAGACATCACCACTTATCAAGGCCAAAAAGTCACCCGAGGATAAGGGTTAAAGAGTGTACAGTAGAAATTGGACAATATTATAATCATTAGTAATGGAAATTCGGTAAATTTGTTAACAAGTGGAACGGCTCATGAAGAACTTGTTTACGTTAGACTTGAAGACAACCATATTGTAGTCAGCTGGAAAGCAGGAAAACGGAAGACAATTCCACAGGCATGCAGTTCTAAGAAAGAAGCTTTGTTCATGGAATCTACGTTTAGGTTTAGGCACAGATAAAGAGTGGGGGGAATTATTGATAGTGTTTTCAGCTACACAAGTGTTTCTTGTGAAAGTTTGGCGAGGGGGATCATAGACTGAAGCTCAGTCAAACAATTTCCATGAAAATAACGATACAGCAGAGACAAACTTTCAACATCTCTTCTGTGAGATAGATGTTGCAAGGAAGAGAAAAGGACATCTACGAGGCTACGAAGTCTATTTTGAACTCTATCAAGGCAGGACAAGTCCTTTCTAGCAACTCCTGCCCAGATGTGGCAACAGTATTCCATCCTTGGACGTACTTGGCTCTTATATAGATAGAGAATTGCATCAGCAGTGAGATATCTACTGGATCGATAGAAGATTCCACCATTTTTCCAGCAGCCTTGGCAACAGATTTGATGTACGTATTCCATTTAAGATCAGGAGTAAAGACTTCCTTAAGACGAGAGCCATTCATTTCAATTGATGTCAGATGTGGATCAGAATATTGATGATGTAAAGAGAGAAGCTTGGTTTTAGATGGATTAAAAGTAACCAGCCACTCCTTTCCCCATTGTACCACGTGTTCAAGATCAGAGGAGAGAGAGAATCGGAGTCTTAGATGTGCTACCATAAATAGTAGTGTCATCAGCACAAATGTCTACAAATGATGTAAGGATGTGAATCTCTACTACATAATCAAGTGACCCGAATTGATTCTTTTCAATGAAAGTTTTAAAATAAAGTTGTAGTATTGTTTTCTTTAGGGCGACAACTTTATTGTTCCACCCTGTAATATTGTGAAAGCAAAATAACATTTGTTTTAATAAACTAGCAGGGGCACCTGGTGTTGTCATGCCATAAAATATGTTTAAATATATTTTAATTCATGTAGATTTCATATTATTACAGAGCCAATTCTCTTTTGAATATTGTATCTAATATATAGTACTGATGTTTAAATATATTTTAATTCATGCAGATTTCATATTATTACAGAGCCAATTCTCTTTTGAATATTGTATCTAATATATAGTACTGATGTTTAAATATATTTTAATTCATGCAGATTTCATATTATTACAGAGCCAATTCTCTTTTGAATATTGTATCTAATATATAGTACTGATGTTTAAATATATTTTAATTCATGTAGATTTCATATTATTACAGAGCCAATTCTCTACTGATTTCCAAGTTAAAAACAAATGACTTGTTAACATCAACTGGAATCAAAAACAAAACATTTAGAACTCTAGCTGTGTTTCCTACTGTTTGAGCTATCAACAGATAAGAAAGATTAAAAAATAATAGAAATATGTCAACAAGTTGAAATGAATGATCTGCATTTCAATTTGCTGACGTTTGTCTGTCGATGCTATTCCCCCATCCAAACAAAGATTTTACTTATTATAAACCATCCTTGCTGTGCGATTACTATTTCTTGTTAATTTCAGTGTTATTCAGTGACCAGTATTTTAAGAGTATATTGGTTAAATATTTTTACACAGATAGGCGTGCATACATCTGTTTTATATAGATGTCAGATTTAAGATCCATTATAAAATGATTATTATCATTTTGACAAGAAGCACCTGTTGTAGGATTTTAAGTTTTTAAATTTTACGAATTTCAAATCTAGGCAATCTATAACATTTGTTTGAGATTGCAAACAAATGAAGCATTCGTGGTCTCCCATGAGTGCACAGTTAACAAGGCATAAAAAAAAAATGACTAAGTTCAGCATTGCCCCCCCCCCTCCCCGATTTAGTCCCAAAAGTCCCCAGGGGACGTCAAATCCTGGTGAAAATGAATAAATGGTGCAGTTTTAGGCCTTAAGATATGTAAATTTTAGTTCTGCATCACGCAAAAAGAAATGACTAACTCCATCATTTGCTTCCCCCCCCCCCCCATCATTTAGCCCCAAAAGTCCCCAAGGCTTTAACACATTTAAATTTGACTTCAGCACTATGCAAAACTGCTAATAAATAGACATATACAGAAAATTTTGGACAAATATGGTAAAATAGTCCCAAAAATTGAGTGTTTTTATTAGCCCTAAAAGAACCCCTGGAGCACACCCAAGAGTTATTGTGATGTATAGACAAACAAAATTATATAGAAATCAGTTATAACATTTCAGAAAGTGTTATGAAAATCCAAGGCATTAATTTTTTTTAATAACCACAAAAGTGTCAATTTTAGCCATTTTAACCTGAAAGGCACTCCTGGGGTGGGGGGCAACCAAAGTTTTCCTGGAAAATCCAATCTGTTACTTTTTTATTAATATCATATTTAATGTTTGTGCAAAATTTTAAAAAATTCCAAGGCATAGTTATTGAGAAAAGTGCGTATGGACGAACGGACAAGAGTGAATTTACAGGTTCACCCTCCTTTTGTTGGGGGACCAAAAAGCTGATCTTTCTTTTATCTACTATTATATAAAATGTATCTAGTCTCCACTCTTATATAAAAGTCATTTTGTGTGTGTGTGTGTGTGTGTGTGTGTGTGTGTGTGTGTGTAAGTTCTTTCCTCATAGGTTCTGAAATGGCTTAGCCTATTTTGCAAATTTCACACAAAGCTAATTTATATGTCTGGCAGTGTTCTTAGATACATTTTGTACAGAAATTCATCCAGTAAGGATCAAAATTAAAAAAGTCCAATCTTAAAAATAGCGTTTCCCTAGGTGTATCAGAATTTTTGTAGGAATTTTTGACACCCCTAACGTGAAACTGCGAATAAAATATAAAAAATACCTCGTAATTTCTCTGTTAAAAGTGGGTTTTTTATTTTCTTTATGGATTATACTTCCAAAATAAACTATTAAAGTTGTTTTAAAAGTAATAGAAATATTTTTTTTTTTTTTAAACAGTAATGAATTTTCCGAACTCAATATTTTTCAATTTTTAAACTTTAAAAATCTATCAAAATTTTTCTATTGATTCTATTTTTACGATATTTTCAGGGTCAATGTGAAATTTTATGTTCTTTCCAATAAACCGAATATAATATTTTAGACAAACGTTTTTTTTTTTTTAATTCACGCCCCCCCCCCCATTTTAAAGTGTCTATTAAAAAGTAAATAATTAATTTACTCACCGAAAAGTAAATAATTAATTTACTCACAAATTGAAGAGAAAAGGTCAATAAATAATATATTCAAATTTAAAACAAAAAAAACATAGTGTTTTTTAGAATTTTATCTGTAAAGTTTGAAGTTTAAAACCTTTTTTTTAAACCACGTTATTTGTTTTTTCTTTTTTTTTTATGGAACCTTGGTCCTTGCTCCTTTAATTGAAAAAAAAAATTAGGGCTTGAATTACATTTTTCGAGGAGTTATAAGCTTAGAAAGACAGGGGGTCGAATAATTCACGCCTCCCATTTTGAAATGTCTATCAAAAAGTAAATAATTAATTTATGTACCAAAGTCTTATATTCATAATTGAAGAGAAAAGGGCAATAAATAATATATTCAAATTTAAAACAAAAAAAAGTACTGTTTTTTAGAAATTTACCTGTAAAGTCCGAAGTTTAAAACACGTTTTTTGGGGGTTTTTTTTTTAATGAAACCTTGGTCCTTGCTCCTTTAATTGAAAAAAAAAATTAGGGCTTGAATTATATTTTTCGAGGAGTTATAAGCTTGGAAAGATGGGGTGGAATTATTCACTATTTTCACGAAATTTCTGACACACCTAGCCTTTCCCTCTTATAAAAAAAAAATGAATTTTTACATGGGAATATTTTATGTTACACTGGCTAAGAGGGATAATAAAATTTCAGCAAATCATTTCTTCTTAAAAAAGCAGATTTATTATAATCTGGAGATATAACTTAGTGGTAAAGCTTTCATCTACAGATCAAATGATTCCTTGTTTAAGCCCGGTTGTACCTCACCATTTTATTTTAATCTTTTCGTATTAATGAATTCAATTTACGATAAAAGAAGAGGTACCATTTAAAATCGCCACAAATCATTTCTTCGTTTGCATACTTTAAAACTAAACATTAATCAGAAGTGACTTTTCCAGGGCATTCATTGTCAAGCCCAAATATTAGCTGACATGATATTATAAACAAATATAGACGGAATTTGATGAACAACATTATCATTATTATTTAATTTTTGTGCAAATTAGTTCACTGGACAAATTATTCCTCACATTATGTATTAATCAATAGAGAATTGATTATATAATAATTCATATGCAATCTGCATAAATTAAAATATCATATTTAAGCGTATTGTACAACCGGGCAATGCTGGGCGGCCAGCTAGTAGATTATTAGCAAATGAACTGATGGCAAGCGACGAACATGGCCTTAACAGAGAACATAAATGTGGACGGACACACACACACGCACATAAACATTATACCGGTTGTGATAAGAGCAACTGGCTTAATAAAAAAGAATCTGCAGAAATACTTAGAAGCAATTCCTGGAAGACCAAGCAGTAATGAAATACAAATAGCAGCCATAAAGGGAACAGTATCTATTCTTAAAAGAGCCATCGGATATAAAATGAAATCATAACAGAATCAAGTCTTAGCTCCAGGAGGAGTTAGCTCCCTTGATCTCTTAAAACTTACTGAAGTTAAATAAATATAAAAAAAACACATAGTACAATTGATATTTGCCGAATGTGAAGGAGTTTGTGTTTTTTGTATTATATTTCTTATACTGTAACAAAGCACGGACGCATGTATGGCAGCAGCAGCAAAACTCTACAATAGCCAACGTATGCAAATGACTGAACTATGTGCGAGGTAACGTCACAGCAAGGAAGAAGGAAAGAAAAAGACTAAAGAGTCCTTGGTTATCAAGGCTCGAAAGCCACTCAAGAATAATGGCTACTGAGTTTGTCAGGAGGACAGTGAAACGACAATTTTATTAAAATTCTACGTGATAATTTTCCATAATTTTTTAAAATTCTACTTGATAATTTCTGGTAATACTTTTCACTGATACAAGTGTACTCTACTCGACAACATCACTGCCATATTTCAACACTGTGGACTCTTTTTTTTTTTCTTCTTTCATCTTTTCTTCTTGTTCTGGCCATGTTGTCATCTCTCGTGTATTAACAGCTGCCAAGTGGTAGCACAGGTTTATAAGTATATATAGAGACTAAAACAAAACTCAAAAGAAAGAGAGACTCCTACATTTTCTGTACATATCAGTTGCACTCTGGGTGTGTGTGTGACACCATCGACCCTCTCCACGCTAAGGTCCACCTCTATGTTCTACTGTCGAAGCTATGATCTGCCTTCGACTTTGTCGAACTCTCAACTGCGTTCTACTGGCAACTCAACTCTGTCGTCAACTGTGTCAATCACCTCAACTGGATTGTCGTAAAAACCCGCAAACACTCGAACCTGCAAATCACACCTCACTATTGTAAAACCTTTTGCTAATTCTTAATATGACCCTATCACTTCCCTAGCCCTAACCCTATCACTTCCCGGGGAGAGTTACTTGGTTGAGAAACATCCTGGGAATGCAACCAGCTCCCCGCGAGAATAAACGATATTCAACGATAGGCACATGGAAACAGCAACAGAGTCAGATGTCCTTGGCTATAACCGGCTGGCATGGGTCGCTTCTTGTGTCTTCATTGCGTCGTTACAGGCATCTTTCCATCGTCGGCATTATGGCATGCCGGAATTTAATGCTTATAAAAAAATAGCGAACAAATGCATTTTTATGAAAAAATATAATTTATTAAACATTTAACAAGTAGGAAGCATATTCAGTCGACCCATTGTGTGCATACCAAACTGCTATATTCCACGTGTACGGGGTGTAAGCTTCAACTGTTTTAAAACAATCAAATTATATTTAATTCTCTCTTTCTTTATTGAAAGAGAGATAAGGGGGTGAAAGAGAGCGAGAGAGATTCATACATAACGTTTAAATATTGTTTTGTTTTTGTATCCCCGAGTTCTTTCGAGTCTGACCTTTCAAATTCTAAGGTCTTATATCGTTTTGCCTTCGTTCAATATTATAAACAAACCGTCATTCTTGGCTTGAGTCATAGCAGAACATTTTCAAAATCACAAGCACCTGCTTAAACCATCTGCACCTCACAAATACAGACAAGTTAGACACAACGTTTATTAATGTAGAAGCCCCCCCCCCAGCTCCTCCGAAAGGGGCGCTCTCCATTGTGCCACAAATATATCTCAGGTCCTTTTGTTCTCGTCATCTGCTACACCTTAATTACAACTGCACCTCAGCTCTCCTTTGTTTACCTTGGTGAACAAATTCGTATCCATTGTCTTTCCACCAACCAGATTTTCCACACTTTGTTACACTGATAAACCTATTTCTTCTTTTGATAAAATTCTTTTATTCTTTTTTTTCCCTACTTCTTAACACTTGAAGCGGTGGGGGTTGGGGTAAGATCAATAGTATCACAGTGGAATTGACTACTCACAGCTGAGAGTATCCTGTACCTCTACAAAACCACCATTTACCCATGCGTGGAGTATTGTTCCTACATCTGGGCTGTTGCATCTACCACGTCTCTCCCTCTTGAATAGGGTTCAAAAAAAGAGTCTTCAATGTAATAGTTCCCAGTTTGTCAACTAAGCTCCAGTTCCTTTCCCATCGCCACAATGTTGCAGCCCTGTGCCTCTTTTACAAGTATTTTAATGGAACGTGTTCTGATGAACTTGTTGCACTTGTGCCCCCTCAACATACATATCCCCAGCAAATTCATCCATCCATCCAGCGCGGCCATAGCTGAGATTGAACCCACTACACGAGTTTGTAGTGTAATTCAAATCTACTCGGTAACTGAATACTTGATGCTTCACCATGGCTATTAAGGGTATTTTTTATCGTAACGCCATCACTAGATGGGGTGTCTACCACGGCTTAAGAGAGGTCCATCTACCCTTGAGAGAAGGATAGACCGCGCCAGATTCTCAACCTGATATTTTACCTTGCGGTATGTACAGCGCCTCGCCTTCCCAAATGGTCACCCATCTGGTACTGGCCAGGCTCAACGTTGCTTAACTTTGGCGATCTGGCAAGAACCGATTTGTCAATGTGATTGTGCCATATATTATCATTTTGACGGGAAGCAAACCCACTTAGCAACAAAATCACACCCCTTCACTGTTGAGATCCCTAAATAACAGAAAGTTTTCTACTCTAATAGTTTCTTCTCTGAAATAGCTAAAGTTTGGAATTCCTTTCCTGCTATCTGCTTCCCTTACTGTATTGATATGTAGAAGTTTAAACATCTTGTCAAGCATGGTCCCAAATAGTAGCCCCTTATGTCTAAGTGGCAATGTGCCTTATTAGAGGTGAATGTGTGTAAAAAAAAGAATAAATAAATACAATAAGTTTTCCTAACGGCCATATTTCATTTAAACATCAATAAAAATAAACACTAATTTTTATTAGCAATCTCTTTGTAAAGATGAACATTGAGTTTTGACTATGGGTATAATTAAAACGTATTTCATTCTTGAAATGAAGGGGGTGGGGTCAAATAAGTAGCGATGAGACCATTCCATGTCAATATGTGAAAAATCTTTAGAAAAATAGATAGATTTTATGGAGATTCATAATTCAAATACTTTCTTTTGTTGTTTTGTTCATACTTTATTTCACCATTCTGTTTTGTTTTGTTTTTTTCTGCATCATCATCCTTCATAAATAACCACATACTTATTAAAAATTTAATTACAATTGGATAATTGTCTGAATTTTTTTTTTTGCATTTTATGAAGATATATATTTTTTTATCAATCAGTGTTCAATTCATTTGTTGGTTGAAAACGAAAAATTCGAATCCCTTTATTATAATGAAAATATTATCTATATAAAAGTGAGCATTTCAATAATCAATTTAATTTTTAAGAAAAGAAAGGGAGGCTTAATCTTAATAATAACTGGTTATAATAAAGGAAAAAATAATTACATATGCAAACCTATTTTTATAAGCAACGAAAGGGAGACTTAATCTTAATAAAAACTGATTATAATGGA